>NC_057801.1:684112305-684412305 GCF_018294505.1 Triticum aestivum | reverse complement strand
GAATATTTCAAGACAATATTTTTGTCAAGTCAGAGCAATGGAGGCCGACTCGAATGAATTCTTTTTTACAGTATCTTTCTACAAGAAAATTGACTATGAAGTTGGCATGTTGACCCGAAATTTCTAGGAGAAGGAAATGACAAGGACTTAAGGATGAACAGAAGCTGGCTCAGAAGAATGTTTGGCCCGGCATACAACCTGTCAAATTTGTTCTTGTGTTTATTTTGCAGGATGAGTTTAACATGGATGAATCCAAATTAAACTGGGGGCTAATGTCGGGGATATACCCCGTGGTGTAACCCAGCCGGAAGTATGACCCGGTCGGACTTGGCAACTCATTAGTGACCCGCCTTGACTTGGCGACTCACTAAGTGACCCGCCCGGATTTCTCGACTCATTGATGACCCGGCCGAGCCTGGCGACTCATGGGTGACCCGACAGGTGGGTCAGATGGACAACAAAGCCCAAGGCCCAGAAGGCGACTTACGAGAAGACCGGTTCAAGGTATGGTGTCCGGTGGGCCGGCTTGAGAAGGAAGGCATAAGGAATATTTCCCTCACAAGGGAAGCAAGACTAGGATTAGACTTCTAATAGAATAGTCCTAATCCTACTAGGACTCCACATGTAACCCACCCCTCCAACTTATATAAGGAGGGGCAGGGCATCCCAAGAGGGACAAGTGAAGACAAACAAGTCAATAGCTCTCGAGGTAGAGGTAGCGAAAGAGCACCCTTGTAATCGTGAGCATCATCATGATCAATATCAATGAAGCAGGATGTAGGCTTTTACCTCCATCGTGCAGGGACAAACCTGGATAAAATCTCGCGTCTCTCATCCCGCTCAACCCCTCTCAAGCTACTAGCTAGATGCGTTAGCCTCACGACTAAGTCCTTTCAACGAGGACATCTGCCGTGACAAAACCACGACAAGAACAAAACCGGTAATGAGGATTTCGGTATAGTGAGCATGGTGATGACTCAGGAGGATATCGATGCATCCCGGGTTTTGTAAAGTATCGCAAAGCAAAGGGAACATCACATGATAACCAGAGGTTCACTTGAATATCATTTGTATGCTCACAGGGACCAATATGGACGTCCACGGTCCCGCTGTCGGTCATTGAACGAACGGTTTCGTTCTTGTCTATGAGTTACCGAACCTATGGGGTCACAAACTTAAGGAAATCATGATCTGCCAAGTGTTAGCAGGATGGAAGTGATGAGAATATATTTGTGGAATTATTTCATTAACATTTGGAATAGTTTCGAGAGGATCCAGAAGCGTTTCGGGGTCACTGGAAGGGTTTCAGTGAATATTGAGTAATACCGAGTATTAATGATAAATATATATATAGGTGCAAAATGTTTCTAGGGATATTAAACTATATATATAATGGTCTAAAAAATTTAGAACACTTATAATATTTAATTTAATATGAACGGGCCTTAAAAGGCCAAGTGGTGGAAGGCAACTTGGTCTAGAAAGACCCAAGTGGGAAAGTGTCCCCTTCCTCTTAGGAAGGAGGCCGAATTGGTGTGTGGGAGGAGTTGGACTCCTCCTCCCCTGGCTGGCGCCCCAAGGAGGGCCTTTCCCTCCTTGGTGGCAGCCCCTCCCTCCCCTTGGAACCTATATATACTAGATGATTTTGTCCTTGGAGACATACAAATTTTGGAGCCTCCTCTAATTCTAGTTCTAGTTGGTCCTAGCTGACTAATTAGAGCTAGGCTAATCCTCTTGTTCTCATAATTAGAAGCCTCGTGCGGTTCTAATCTCCTCCCTCTAATTCTCTGGCGATGATTAGCTTTGGACGACAAAGCGCTGCCGGATTGTGAAGGTTGCATGCTTGCAACCAAGTAAAGAGGTCGTGATTTTGGTCTTTAGTTCGAGGGACTGTTCGCGGGTGGTTCATGGGACCATTCATCAATGGTTCAGGGGACTCCAAGTACGATCTGCATCGTCACGTCCTTCTTCTGCTGCAACTCAATGACTGTAATGATCGTGATCCCAATCTGTTATGCATCTTCATATTGATCTGGGGTGATCGTAGGCGCGATTTTTTTTGTTTTCTACTACGTTTCCCAACAGAAATCCTATAAGGAGTATCCAGAATGAATCTTCTTGCATCCAGCTTATAGTTTGAGTGAAAGAAGCTGCAACTCTTGGGATTTCACTGAAAAAGGAATCTAACATTGCAATTAGAATCCTCATACAACTACCTAGCATGAATCTTCCCTGCATCCACCCTATAGTTTGAATAGCATGAATGCAGCATTCCAACTATGGTGCCAATACGTGAATTACCAGCAAAGTGGTAATAACACTTGTTTCCTTCTTGAACTGCATAGATAGCACTTGCAGGGTTGAGGAGAATTGATTTAGAAGGGTTGCTGTCGGGAATATACCATGCGGTATGACCCGACCGGAGATATGACCCGACCGGGACTTGGTGTTTCATTAGTAACCCGACAGATGTTAAGTCAGATGATAACCTGGCAGACGTTAAATCAGATGATAACCTGGCAGATGATAACCGGCAGATGTTAAGTCAGATGGTAAACCGGCAGACAGTCATGACCCAGCAGACAGAGTCGCCTGGGGTTAATAAGCCCGAGATGTTAAGAAGCCCATGAAGAGACGTCAGAATAGTTTAAGTCTTAGTCCGAGATGGAGTCTACATGTAACCCGCCCCTTCAACTTATATATGGAGGGGCAGGGCACCCCAAGAGGGGAGAGAGAATAATCTTAAGGTTAGACACAACTAGGAGAGTCGGTTTATGGTGACTCCCTGGTGATGATAATGAGACCTAGCCACAAACAGCATGTAGGGTTGTTACCGGATGATGTTTCACAGGGCCCGAAGCTGTCTAAACCCTTGTCTTGTGTGTTGATCCGTCTCGCATCTCTCATCCCGATCAACCCCTCTCAAGCTACCACATAGATGTGTTGGCCTCACGACTAAGTCCTCACACTATGACATCCGCCATGACAATTCCACGACAGCTGGCGCCCACCATGGGGCCCGCGCACGGTGGTGTTGAGTTCTTGGAGGGATCTCTCTCGGGGATTCGAGAAGTTTATAATTTTCTGGATGAAGACTAGTTTGGTTGCAAGTCGAGCCACTGTGATAGCCCGGATTGGCTCTTGTGATTTTTTCGTCAAGCTACCTTGGCTCCGAGTTGACCCGGAGTAAATTCATCGCCGGACAGCCGATGTAACATCAGCAGCCTTTATCTTCACAACTCGTTTCTACTAGCTATGGTCAAGATTGACAAGGGCAATTTTTTGTGGGTCTAAAAGTTTTCAGATTCGCCTCCTAATCAAACTACGACCCGAACGCTTCCGATTCCGCCGTTCTTCGCCTCAATTTCGGTCGCGGGTCTCCATTGATGGCGAGTCTCCTCCGTTATTTTCCTAGCAAGTACCTCTCCGCCAAGTTGTCAAGCCGCCTCTGCTAAGCCGGTTTGCATTGAGTCAGATTCCAAGCCGCCATCATGGGCTGCCTCTACTACTTATTTCCTACCATACATGATGCCTAGTTATGGCGCAGCAGCAATTAAGATCTATATGTCAACGCATCATCTCAATAGCCAATTTTGAGTCAATCGGTCATGGTGTACGTACAAACTATGGCAAACTTGCTTGCAAATCCCACGACCCGGAAAAGATGGCCACGACCCGTGGCTGGCCTGGACTCCACCTCTCGTCTGAGTCGCTGTTGCACCTCGCCTCTTCTGGGTCGCCATCACCGACCCGCAGCCGCGCCTCTCCAACCCGTCGTCGGTTCAGTCGCGCCTCGCCTCCTCTGGGTCGCCATCACCGACCCATAGCCGTGCCTCGCCGGCCGGCTACCTCGAGCTACCCTCGTCGTGCCCTGTCGCCGGCTGTTTTTGTCGATGTGCCTCCGAGCACCTCCTCAACCCGCTGGAGCTACTCCCTTGAGCCGCCACTCCATCTACACTGCCGCGGCGGATCATGCATCACCGCGGCCTTGAGCCGCTTTCGCCTGCTGTCTCTGCCTCCTCACCCGCTCAAGTTGCCGTGGTAACCGCTTGGCGCTTAACCCGCCGCACCGTGTAAGACCCGCCGCGTCGAAGATGGACCGGTCGTACCGTCGCGCTGGACCCGCCGTGTCGCGCTTGATCCACCACGTCGAGGATGGACCGGTCGTACCGTCGCGCTTGACCCACCGTGTCGCGCTTGATCCGCCGCGTCGAGGATGGACTGATCGTACTGTCGCGCTTGACCCGCCGTGTCGCGCTTGATTAGCCGCGTCGAGGATGGGTCAGTCATGCCCTTGCTTTAACCCGCTGCTACTTCGACACGCCGACACCTGATCGATCGCCCAGTCTCCGTCACCGTGGCATACACCCCGTGCTGCTTCGTGAGCCGCTGGCCTCTGTCGAAATCGCCGTCGCACTTCCCCAATCCGCGAGCCGCCTCGGGGAGCCGGACTCTGCTACCGTGACCACATCAATGGACTTCTCAGAGCCACCATCACAGTGAGTCGCCATCACTGGCCTCGCGAGTGAACCGCCACCGACTGACCTGCCGGTTTGGCTCTGCCTCCACGGCCCCACTGCCATCGAGCCCAGCACGCCTCAAGTTGCTCGCCTCTGCCTTGCCTCACTGATGACCCACAAGTGTAGGGGATCTATCGTAGTCCTTTCGATAAGTAAGAGTATCGAACCCAGTGAGGAGCAGAAGGAAATGATAAGCGGTTTTCAGTAAGGTTTTCTCTGCAAGCACTGAAATAGTAGGTGATAGATAGTTTTGTGATAAGATAAATAGTAACGAGCAACAGGTAAATAAAGTAAATATAGTGCAGCAAGGTGGCCCAATCCTTTATGTAGCAAAGGATAAGCCTGGACAAATTCTAATAATGAGGAAGGAGCTCCCGAGGACACATTGGGAATTATCGTCAAGCTAGTTTCATCACGTTCATAAGATTCGCGTTCGGTACTTTGATAATTTGATATGTGGGTGGACCGGCATTTGGGTACTGCCCTAACATGGACAAGCATCCCACTTATGATTAACCCCTATTGCAAGCGTCCGCAACTACAAAAAGGAGTATTAAGGTAAACCTAACCACAACATTAAACATATGGATCCATATCAACCCCTAACGAAGCAACGCATAAACTAGGGTTTAAGCTTCTGTCACTCTAGCAACCCATCATCTACTTATTACTTCCCTATGCCTTCCTCTAGGCCCAAATAATGGTGAAGTGTCATGTAGTTGACATTCACATAACACCACTAGAGGAGAGACAACATACATCTCATCAAAATATCGAACGAATACCAAATTCACATGACTACTAATAGCAAGACTTCACCCATGTCCTCAGGAACAAACGTAACTACTCACAAAGCATATTCATGTTCATAATCAGAGGTGTAATAATATGCATGAAGGATCTGAACATATGATCTTCCACCAAGTAAACCAATTAGTATCAACTACAAGGAGTAATCAACACTACTAGCAACCCACAGGTACCAATTTGTGGTTTTAATACAGATTGGATACAAGAGATGAACTAGGGTTTTGAGAGATGGTGTTGGTGAAGATGTTGATGGAGATTGACCCCCTCCCGATGAGAGGATCGTTGGTGATGACGTTGGTGATGATTTCCCCCTCCCGGAGGGAAGTGTCCCCGGCAGAACAGCTCCGCCAGAGCCCTAGATTGATTCCGCCAAGGTTCTGCCTCGTGGTGGCGGAGTTTCGTCCCGTAAGCTTGCCCACGATTTTTTCCAAGACAAAACCCTTCATATAGCAGAAGATGGACGCCAGGGCCCACTAGGGGGCCCAGGAGATAGGGGCGCGCCCTAGGGGGGGTGCCCCCTGTCTCCTTGACAGAGTGTGGGCCCCCTGGCCTATTTCTTTTGCTCATAATTCCTTAATAAATCCAAAAAGTTGTTTCGTGGAGCCTCAGGTCTTTTGGAGTTGTGCAGAATAGGTTTCCAACGTTTGCTCCTTTTCCAACCAGAATTCCAGCTGACGGCATTCCCCCTCTTCATGGTAAACCTTGTAAAATAAGAGAGAATAGCCATAAGTATTGAGATATAATGTGTAATAACAGCCCATAATGCAATAAATATTGATATAAAAGCATGATGCAAAATGGACGTATCAACTCCCCCAAGCTTAGACCTCGCTTGTCCTCAAGCGGAAGCCGAAATCGAAAAATATGTCCGCATGTTTAGAGATAGAGGTGTCGATAAAAATAAAATACGGACATGAGGGCATCATGATCACTCTAATAACAGCAACATATATGGATTTTGTCATATGATTTCCTATGTTCAAGTAATAAGCAATTGACAATGTCAAGTATGGTTCAAAACTTCATTGGGAACTAACAAACTATAATCTCAGTCATTGAAGCAATTGCAATTTATCGTAACATCAGAAAGAGTCAATAATAGAGCTTTTCAGCAAGCTCACATACTCAACTATCTTGTAGTCTCCCATAATTGTTAACACTCACGCAATACTTGTGGTTATAGAGTTTCAGCCGGACACTGAGAAAGATAGGGGCTTATTGTGTTGCCTCCCAACGTATTCACCTTTAGGTGATGTCAACAATAATAGCCTATGCCAACTTACATCCAATTGGATATATGTATCATGATCTTTCAAACACGAGGAGCTTGCCAAAGGATAAAATAAAAAGGGAAAGGTGAGGATCACCTTGACTCAAGCATAAAGTAAAAACATAAAGTAAAAGATAGGCCCTTCGCAGAGGGAAGCAGAGGTTGTCATGTGCTTTTAGGGTTGGATGCACAAAATCTTAATGCAAAAGAACGTCACTTTATATTGCCCCTTGTATGTGGACCTTTATTATGCAATCCGTCGCTTTTATTACTTCCACAACAAGTTCGTACAAAGCTTATTTTCTCTGCACTAATAAGTCATACATATTTAGAGAGCAATTTTTATTGCTTGCACCGATGACAGCTTACTTGAAGGATCTTACTCAATCCATAGGTAGGTATGGTGGACTCTCATGGCAAAACTGGGTTTGAGGATATTTGGAAGCACAAGTAGTATCTCTACTTGGTGCAAGGAATTTGGCTAGCATGAGGGGGAAAGGCAAGCTCAACATGTTTGGAAGGTCAATGACAATATACTTTAACTGAGATGTCGGAAAACATAAACCATTACGTTGTCTTCCTTGTCCAACGTCAACTCTTTTAGCATGTCATACTTAATGAGTGCTTCACAATCATAAAAGATGTCCAAGATAATATATCTATATGTGAACCCCTCTTTCCTTATCACTTCCTATTAATTGCAACGAGGACCAAAGCTACGTTCATCAACTCTCAACAATTTTTATGCCTCGTACTTTCTATGTGTGAAGTTATCACTATCCATAAGATCAATATGAACTCTTTTGTTCTTTCTACTTTCTCAAGATCATAGCAACATAGCAAAGCCCTTAACTCAACACTAATCTTTATTATAGATAGCACACGGACTCGCTTACATAGAGAGATCACAACAAAAAACTCAAAACTACTTGATATCAAAACCTAGAACTAATAGATCAAGATACTACTAAAAGGATCGAACTAAATAAAGCGGTAAAGATAAGAGTGTGATGGTGATACGATACCGGGGCACCTCCCCCAAGCTTGGCAGTTGCCAAGGGGAGTGCCCATACCCATGTGATTTTTTCTTCTGAGGCGATGGAGGTGGTGATGATGACGGTGGATAATCGCACATCGAGCGTAAAAGCTCCTCCAACTTGCGGATAATGCCCTTGAGCCCAGCAATATGATCCTTCAACAAAATATTCTCCTGTGTGAGATACTTGTTCTATATGCGGGCTAACTCAATCATCTTGAAGGTTTCAATCTCTGTTGGAGTGAAAAGGTTAGGTAAAGGTTGAGGGATGTCTTCTTCTTTCACCACCGGAGCTTGAACCTCCATGGCCCTCTTGATCCCTTCATCCTTGTTGATCTCTCCAGGTTCCTCTCTTTTCAACTCTATCTTCAATAGTCAAGCATCCTTGTCTTCGTTGTTGGAGGAGGGAGAAGTCATGGTGCTCTAAATCTGCAACGGAAACAGCTCAAAACGAAAACAGAGGATATTTGCATGATACGGTGGTCAAAACCTTCGGGAGTATATATAATGAATTTTTACCGACCAAAATACGTAACATACAAGAAAACGGAGTCCGGGAGGCACACGAGGTGCGCACGAGACAGGGGGCGCGCCCTACAGGGGGGCGCGCCCTCCTCTCTCGTGGGAGCCTCGTGTCCCTTTCGGACTACTTCTTTCTTCCTAAAATCCTTAAATAATCCAAAACTGATGAAAATTGCTATCAGAGTTGTTTTGGTGTACTTACGTACCACGTACCTATGCCTTTTCGGAGTCTGGATCATTCTGGAAAGTGTCTCTTATGTATTCCTCAGGGGTTATGGTTTCAATAATATTAGTTTCAACATTGATAGGATTACCTGAAATATAATGTTTAATTCTTTGACCGTTTACCACCCTCGGATTTGTGCCTTCAAAGTTGTTGATTTTTATAGCACCAGAACGATAGACCTCCTCGATAACGTAGGGACCTTCCCATTTTGAGAGAAGTTTTCCTGCAAAAAATCTTAAATGAGAGTTGAACAATAACACATAATCTCCTACGTTAAACTCACGCTTTTGTATCCTCTTATCATGCCAGCGTTTGACTTTTTCTTTGAAAAGCTTGGCATTCTCATATGCTTGGGTTCTCCATTCATCAAGTGAGCTAATATCAAATAACCTTTTCTCACCGGCAAGTTTGAAGTCATAATTAAGCTCTTTAATAGCCCAATATGCTTTATGTTCAAGTTCAAGAGGTAAATGACATGCTTTTCCATAAACCATCTTATATGGAGACATACCCATAGGATTTTTGTATGCAGTTCTATAGGCCCATAATGCATCATCAAGTTTTTTGGACCAATTCTTTCTAGATCTATTCACAGTCTTTTGCAAAATTAATTTGAGCTCTCTATTGCTCAACTCTACTTGACCACTAGACTGCGGGTGATAAGGAGATGCAATTCTATGATTGACATCATACTTAGCAAGCATCTTACGGAAAGCACCATGAATAAAGTGTGAACCACCATCAGTCATAAGATATCTAGGGACTCCAAACCTCGGAAAAATAACTTCTTTAAGCATTTTAATAGAAGTGTTATGATCAGCACTACTAGTTGGAATAGCTTCTACCCACTTAGTAACGTAATCAACAGCAACTAAAATATGTGTATAACCATTGGAGGCAGGAAAAGGTCCCATATAATCAAAGCCCCAAACATCAAACGGTTCAATAACAAGAGAATAATTCATAGGCATTTCTTGACGTCTACTGATGTTACCTATTCTTTGACATTCATCACAAGATACGACAAACTTACGAGCATCTTTGAAAAGAGTAGGCCAATAAAAACCAGATTGTAGTACCTTGTGTGCAATTCTATCTCTAGCGTGGTGTCCTCCATAGGATTGAGAGTGACACTTGCGTAGGATTTGTTCCTGTTCATTCTCAGGCACAAAACATCTAATAATACCATCTACTCCTTCTTTATAAAGGTGTGGATCATCCCAGAAGTAATGTCTTAAATCATAAAAGAACTTTTTCTTTTGCTGGTATGTGAAACTAGGCGGTATATATTTAGCAACAATGTAATTAGCATAGTCAGCATACCAAGGAGTAGTACGAGAAGCATTAACAACCAAAATTGTTCATCAGGAAAGCTATCATTAATAGGAAGTGGGTCATCAAGAACATTCTCTAGCCTAGACAAGTTGTCTGCAACGGAGTTCTCAGCTCCCTTTCTATCAACAATATGCAAGTCAAATTCTTGGAGCAAGAGAACCCATCTAATGAGTCTAGGCTTAGCATCTTTCTTTTCCATAAGATATTTAATAGCAGCATGATCAGTGTGAATAGTAACTTTGGAATCAACAATATAAGGTCTAAACTTATCACATGCAAACACAACTGCTAAGAATTCTTTTTCAGTGGTAGCATAATTTCTCTGGGCAGTATCAAGAGTCTTGCTAGCATAATGGATAACATTCAATTTCTTATCGACTCTTTGCCCTAAAACAGCCCCTACAGCATAATCACTAGCATCGCACATAATTTCAAAAGGTAAATTCCAATCAGGTGGCTGAACAATAGGTGCAGTGATCAAAGCTTTCTTAAGTGTTTCAAATGCTTCTACACAATCATCATCAAAGACAAAAGGAATATCTTTTTGCAATAAGTTAGTCAGAGGCCTAGAGATTTTAGAAAAGTCCTTAATGAACCTCCTATAAAAACCGGCATGACCAAGGAAACTTCTTATACCTTTTATGTCCTTGGGACATGGCATCTTTTCAATAGCATCAACTTTGGCTTTATCAACTTCAATACCTCTCTCGGAGATCTTGTGCCCCAAGACAATGCCTTCATTAACCATAAAGTGACACTTTTCCCAATTCAGGACGAGACTAGTGTCTTCGCATCTCTGCAAAACTCGATCAAGGTTGCTCAAACAATCATCAAAAGAGGATCCATAGACGGAGAAGTCATCCATGAATACCTCACAAATCTTTTCACAAAAATCAGAAAATATAGCCATCATGCATCTTTGAAAGGTAGCAGGTGCATTACATAAACCAAAAGGCATACGTCTATAAGCAAAAGTACCAAAAGGGCAAGTAAAAGTAGTTTTAGATTGATCCCCCGCTGATACAGGTATCTGAGAGAAGCCAGAATAACCATCTAGAAAGCAAAAATGTGTGTGTTTGGATAGCCTTTCTAGCATTTGATCAATAAAAGGTAAAGGGTAATGATCTTTCTTAGTAGCTTTATTTAACTTACGAAAATCAATTACCATCCTATAACCTGTAATAATTCTTTGCGGGATCAATTCATCTTTATCATTAGGAACAACGGTAATACCTCCCTTTTTAGGGACACAATGGACAGGGCTTACCCATTCACTATCAGCAACGGGATAAATAATACCTGCCTCAAGGAGTTTTAGTATCTCCTTTCTTACCACTTCCTTCATTTTGGGATTTAATCGTCTTTGAGGATCTCTAACTGGTTTGGCATCTTTCTCCACTGAAATTTTGTGTTGACATAATGTGGGACTAATGCCCTTAAGATCATCCAAGGTATATCCAATATCAGCTCGGTGCTTCTTCAGAGTTTTCAATAATCTTTCTTCTTCTTTCTCTGAAAGGTTAGCACTAATAATAACAGGATATATTTCTTTTTCATCAAGATAAGCATACTTAAGATTATCAGGTAATGGTTTGAGTTCAAACACGGGATCACCCTTGGGTGGAGGGGGATCCCCAAGAATTTCAACGGGAAGATTATGTTTCAGCATAGGTTCTTGTTTAAGGAACACTTCATCTATTTCTTCCCTTTCCTTCATAAACATATCGTTTTCATGGTCTAGCAAATATTGTTCTAACGGATCAGTTGGAGGAACAGCAATGGAAGCAAGACCAATAATTTCATCCTTACTAGATGGTTCCTTTCACGATGTTGTCTACTAAACTTAGCAAAATTAAACTCATGAGACATACCATCTAAGCCAACAGTGACAATATTCTTTTCACAATCAATCTTAGCACTAGCAGTATTCAAGAAGGGTCTACCAAAAATAATGGGACAAAAATCATCTTGTGGGGAACCAAGAACAAGAAAATCAGCAGGGTATTTAATCTTCCCACACAAGACTTCAACATCTCTAACAATCCCAATAGGTTTAATGGTGTCCCTATTAGCAAGCTTAATAGTAACATCAATATCTTCTAATTCAACAGGTGCAATATCGTGCATAATTTCTTTATAAAGATCATAAGGTATCGCATTAGCACTAGCACCCATATCACATAAACCATGATAACAATGATCTCCTATTTTAACAGAAATAACAGGCGTGCCTACAACAGGTCTACGTGTCTTAGTATCGGGTCTAGCAATATTAGCAGTTTCACCCAAGAAAGAGATAACATGCCCATCTAAGTCCTCATCCAAGAGATCTTTAATCATAGCAATACCAGGTTCAACATTAATTTGCTCAGGAGGTGTATAAGTCCTAGTATTACTCTTACGAACAACAGTCGAAGCTTTAACATGATCTTTTATCCTAACAGGAAAAGGAGGTTTTTCAACATAAGCAGTAGGAATAATAGGATCACTATATGTAATAGTCTTCTCTTCGACTGTAATAGGTGCAACTACTTTCACTTCAACAGGAGGATTATATTTAAACCACTTCTCTTTAGGGAGATCAACGTGAGTAGCAAAAGTTTCACAAAAAGTAGCTACTATCTCAGAGTCAAGTCCATACTTAGAGCTAAATCCACGGAAAGCATCGGTATCCATAAAAGATTTAACACAATCAAACTTAGGTGTCATACCTGACTCCTTACCATCGTCGGAACCCCAATCTTCAGAGTTGCGTTTAATTCTTTCCAATAAGTCCCATTTGAAATCAATAGTCTTCAGCATATAGGAACCAGCACAGGAAGTATCGAGCAAGTTGCGATTATCAAGAGAAAGCCGAGCATAAAAATTCTGAATAATCATTTCCCGAGAGAGCTCATGATTGGGGCATGAATACAACATTGACTTAAGCCTCCCCCAAGCTTGAGCGATGCTTTCTCCTTCGCGAGGCCAGAAATTATATATGTAATTACGATCACGATGAACAAGATGCATAGGATAGAACTTCTGGTGAAATTCCAACTTCAATCGCTTATAATTCCAAGATCTCGTATCATCACATAGCCTATACCATGTCATTGCATCTCCCTTCAAAGATAAAGGGAAGACCTTCCTTTTGACAACATCATCGGGAATACCTGCAAGCTTAAATAATCCACAAACTTCATCCACAAAGATAAGGTGTAAGTCGGGATGCAATGTTCCGTCTCCTGCAAAAGGATTAGCTAGCAGTTTTTCTATCATACCCGAAGGAATCTCAAAGTGAATATTTTCATAAGGTTCAGTAGGTTGAGGAGCATCTCTTTGCTCTTCTGGTTGGGGTGAAGATACCCCAAACAAGCCACTCAAAGGATTAGTTTCCATAGTGACAAGTAACAGAAAATTTCAGCACACTATATAAATGTTTCCTTACCAAGTTCCACTCACCAAGAGCGCTACGCTCCCCGGCAACGGCGCCAGAAAAGAGTCTTGATGACCCACAAGTGTAGGGGATCTATCGTAGTCCTTTCGATAAGTAAGAGTGTCGAACCCAACGAGGAGCAGAAGGAAATGATAAGCGGTTTTCAGTAAGGTTTTCTCTGCAAGCACTGAAATAGTAGGTGATAGATAGTTTTGTGATAAGATAAATAGTAACGAGCAAAAAGTAAATAAAGTAAATAAAGTGCAGCAAGGTGGCCCAATCCTTTATGTAGCAAAGGATAAGCCTGGACAAATTCTAATAATGAGGAAGGAGCTCCCGAGGACACATTGGGAATTATCGTCAAGCTAGTTTTCATCACGTTCATAAGATTCGCGTTCGGTACTTTGATAATTTGATATGTGGGTGGACCGGCACTTGGGTACTGCCCTAACATGGACAAGCATCCCACTTATGATTAACCCCTATTGCAAGCATCCGCAACTACAAAAAGGAGTATTAAGGTAAACCTAACCACAACATTAAACATATGGGTCCATATCAACCCCTAACGAAGCAACGCATAAACTAGGGTTTAAGCTTCTGTCACTCTAGCAACCCATCATCTACTTATTACTTCCCTATGCCTTCCTCTAGGCCCAAATAATGGTGAAGTGTCATGTAGTCGACGTTCACATAACACCACTAGAGGAGAGACAACATACATCTCATCAAAATATCGAACGAATACCAAATTCACATGACTACTAATAGCAAGACTTCACCCATGTCCTCAGGAACAAACGTAACTACTCACAAAGCATATTCATGTTCATAATCAGAGGGGTAATAATATGCATGAAGGATCTGAACATATGATCTTCCACCAAGTAAACCAATAGCATCAACTACAAGGAGTAATCAACACTACTAGCAACCCACAGGTACCAATTTGTGGTTTTGATACAAGATTGGATACAAGAGATGAACTAGGGTTTTGAGATGAGATGGTGTTGGTGAAGATGTTGATGGAGATTGACCCCCTCCCGATGAGAGGATCGTTGGTGATGATGTTGGTGATGATTTCCCCCTCCCAGAGGGAAGTGTCCCCGGCAGAACAGCTCCGCCAGAGCCCTAGATTGATTCTGCCAAGGTTCCGCCTCGTGGCGGCCGAGTTTCATCCCGTAAGCTTGCCCACGATTTTTTCCAAGACAAAACCCTTCATATAGCAGAAGATGGATGTCGGGGGCCCACCAGGGGCCCAGGAGATAGGGGGCGCGCCCTAGGGGGGGCGCCCCCCTGTCTCCTGGATAGGGTGTGGGCCCCCTGGCCTATTTCTTTTGCTCATAATTCCTTAATAAATCCAAAAGGTTGTTTCGTGGAGCCTCAGGTCTTTTGGAGTTGTGCAGAATAGGTTCCCAATGTTTGCTCCTTTTCCAGCCAGAATTCCAGCTGCCGGCATTCCCCCTCTTCATGGTAAACCTTGTAAAATAAGAGAGAATAGCCATAAGTATTGAGATATAATGTGTAATAACAGCCCATAATGCAATAAATATTGATATAAAAGCATGATGCAAAATGGACGTATCACTCACCGCGAGCCGCCTCGAGCCGCCCATCGCCGCAGGGCATCCAAGCCGCCTCTGTTTACCCTCGCTCCATACAGCTTCACCAATCTGCCACTTCCATTGTGGCCCGATGCATCATCGTCGTCCTGGTCCGAGCCACCCCCGCTGGTGCAGCCTTGAGCCGCCTCCAGGGCCTCCTCGACCGCAAGCCGCCGTGTCGCTCTAAACCACCGCTATGACTTCTGCAGCCATGGCCTACTGCCGCACCACTCCTCTATTGTCACGGGCTGCCTCCGCCCGCTGGCTCCGTCACGTCGGTCACCTGCCTCGCCGGCCTCCGTGCCGCCTCTACAGCCATAGGCTCCCCCGGTCCACCTGCCAAGTCACCACCCCGAGTCGGCTGCTCCACCTGCCAAGTCGCCACCTCCCGTCGCGCTCACGCCGGTTGCCATCCGGGCGTTTCGCTGCTTGTTGGAGAAAAGAAAGGCAAAGGAGGAAGAGTCACGTGGAGGCCTATGGCACTTGAAAAAATCAATCATCAGTAGTGGTCCGTCAAGCTCTAGTTGGAAAGGGCAGAAACACAGGCGTCACGCATAAAAAAAGGGGGGGAACCCATGATGCTTCGCTCAAAGGAAGACTACGAACGCGACCGATGTGTTGTATAGTGCTATAAGTACTAACTCCTATGAGAGTGAGGATTCAGAAGTCATCATCAACCCTGCGGCTGAGTGTCATCCGATGAAAATACCAGATGATTATTTACCTTATCTGTTTTTCGGTGCATATTTAATTCTTCGAAGAACAGTTACCTTGTTCTGTATATTTTAATGTACAGGACAATGATTCAGTATAAAGGTGGTGCCATGTTGTGCTTATGGAGTATGCGTTAGCATCATCATGCACCGGTGACCGCACCGGCTTGCCGTTGAACAAGTGTGCGCAAAACCGCCGCCTGTGCAGCTTGATCTACATCAACTTGCTGGGACTATGCCTGCGATTGACTCGCCCATACGCACCGGCTTATAATGTCGCAGCCGACTCATCTATATGCTCCCACAGTCGACCCGCCCGTGATTGATTTCAGCTTCACTGTCGTGATCATCAATTCCCAGGTGGATAATTTCTGTCATGACATATCAAGTGAAATCCATCCAATATATTTTATATTACATATTGCTTTCTTTAAAAGAGCAATTACTCTAACTTGCAATTTCTCCAATGCAGGACAAATTGTCTATTGCAAAAGGGACTATTATATCACTGAGCTATTGAATGACTCATACCGGTTTATATCACGGTCAAATATGGAGAATCTCAAGACAACTCCTCGAGTCGTCTGAAGACTCGGGGATTATGATGACATGACTCAGTAAATGACTGACAGTTTAAGCAAGTCAAGAACTCCGGGTCAGTGGAGGGAAGATAACCCGGTCCTGGAGGCTGCTATTATATTGATGAAAATTTCAAAGGCCGTCAGAAAATTTCCGGCTCAAAATTAAGATTCCGGTGTAAAATCCGGTTCAAGGGAAATCTGTCTCCCACAAAGCTTTGAAGCTCTCAATATCCGGTTTCACATCCGGTTCAAGAAGAATTATCTCTTGCAAAGTTCGAGTTCTCAGAAAAAGTAAAGGTTGCCAAAGAGAACTTGCTGCCATGATACGTGGTTCAAACATGGGTATCCTGCATTATAGGCTTATCTTATTGGTCACTTGGGGGCTTCCTTCTCATTGAAGCAAAGCTATGATTACCCTTTAAATCCGGCTTATACGCCATTCTTACAAAACACTTGGGGGCTTGCTACCCAGGTTAAAGGGACCAAAGAGATTCTGTTGCAAAAGCACAACTCAAACATAGGTGCCCCTTGAGCATAGCTCAAAATATTGCTTGGGGGCTCTTTGTTCTAAAGAACAAAGAGTTTTTGTAACCCTTGTAATAGGCTTAAAAGCCAGGCTTGGAAGCCAAGTGTATTCACCTAAAACCCTGGGTTATCCTACCTTTTTAAGTCTGCCACTCCATCCAGATAATCCTGGAATGACCCGTCGTACTTTTGACAAGTCAATCTTATACAGACCCTGAACTTGTTAAAGTTAAAACGACGATTGGTTGTGTGAGGTTCGCCTTATAAGGTTTAAAAGGTTTTGACTCAGCGGCTGTGCGGCCCATGAAAGTACTTGAGATTTAGGCTTGGCGGCCTATGAAAGCCTTGTTTTTCTGATTTATTTCTATTTGAACATTTTTTAGTTCATCCTTGTTTAAAACAATTCAGGCCATGTAGCCTTAATCTTTATGACTCATATTTGAGCATATTTGGGGTTTTGATAACCCGTCCCAATAAAGGGCGTTAAGTTGCCAGGATATATTTGCCTTGAGCAATCAAAATCATGCTATTGCATGCCTACGGGTCATTACCCTCGACGGATTATATTATTCAAATCTTGAATAGCCAACATGGCTAGATTTTTATTATGGTTATCAATAATCAGTATTATGATTGAGGTTTCAAAGTCGCTTTAGCGCAATGGCTATTATTTCTTTATCAATGGATATGATTTATTTCTGTAATGGAAGGAGTAGTCCCGAGTCGTTGCAGGCTTACCACTCGGCACTTGGGGGCTACATTATTCAAATCATGATCATACCAAATATGGAAGTCCCATGTCGCTGCAATCATGCACCATGACACTTGGGGGCTAATGCAAGGTCATTTTTTACTTGCCTTATTGAAGATCCGACTCATCACTTCGTAATGAGCCGGCTATTGGGGGCTACCAATTACTCCTGTTAAAAATTCAAGGTACACAAGCCTTATTCCATTATATTGAAGGGTCCACTGCTCAGTTGGTAAAGCACAAAGCTCTTAACCTTGTGGACGTGGGTTCAAGCCCCATGATGGGGGGTTACATCTGTGACGCCCCCGATTCAATCGTACACTAATCATGCACGCAAATGTGTACGATCAAGATCAGGGACTCACGGGAAGATATCACAACACAACTCTAAAACATAAATAAGTCATACAAGCATCATAATACAAGACAGGGGCCTCGAGGGCTCGAATACAAGTGCTCGATCATAGACGAGTCAGCGGAAGCAACAATATCTGAGTACAGACATAAGTTAAACAAGTTTACCTTAAGAAGGCTAGCACAAACTGGGATACAGATAGAAAGAGGCGCAGGACTCCTGCCTGGGATCCTCCTAACTACTCTTGGTCGTCGTCAGCGGGCTGCATGTAGTAGTAGGCACCTCCGGTGTAGTAGGAGTTTTCCTCGACGGTGGTGTCTGGCTCTTGGGCTCCGACATCTGGTTGCGACAACCAAGTAGAAGGGAAGGGGGAAAAGGGGGAGAAAGCAACCATGAGTACTCATCCAAAGTACTCGCAAGTAAGGAGCTACACTACATCTGCATGGGTATATGTGTAAAGAGGCAATATCGATGGACTAAACTACAGAATGCCAGAATAAGGGGGGGATAGCTAGTCCTATCGAAGACTACGCTTCTGGCAGCCTCCGTCTTGTAGCATGTAGAAGAGAGTAGATTGAAGTCCTCCAAGTAGCATCGCATAGCATAATCCTACCTGGCGATCCTCCCCTCGTTGCCCTATGGAAAAGCGATCACCGGGTTGTCTGTGGAACTTGTCTGGGTGTGTTTTATTAAGTATCCGATTCTAGTTGTCATAAGGTCGAGGTACAACTCCGGGCCATCCTTTTACCGAGGGACACGGCTATTCGAATAGATAAACTTCCCTGCAGGGGTGCACCACATAACCCAACACGCTCGATCCCATTTGGCCGGACACACTTTTCTGGGTCATGCCCGGCCTCGGAAGATCGACACGTCGCAGCCCCACCTAGGCACAACAGAGAGGTCAGCACGCCGGTCTAAATCCTATACGCGCAGGGGTCTGGGCCCATCGCCCATTGCACACCTGCACGTTGCGAGGGCGGCCGGTGAGCAGACCTAGCAACCTCCATTACAAAGGAAGTTGCATTAACGCAGTCCAACCCGGCGCGCGCCGCTCAGTCGCTGACGTCACGAAGGCTTCGGCTGGTACCACGACGTTGAGTGCCCATATCTTTCTCACGTAGTTGGTTAGTGCGTATAGGCCAGTGGCCAGACTCAGATCAAATACCAAGATCTCGTTAAGCGTGTTATTATGAAGTAACCGCGGACGCTGACCAGGGCCAGGCCCACCTCTTGCCTAGGTGGTCTCAACCTGCCCTGTTGCTCCGCCACAAAGTAATAGTCGGGGGCCATCGGTAACCCAGGCCCACCTCTACCGGGATGGAGCCACCTGTCCTTCCAGCCCCCACATCGGAATCACTTGCAGGTACTCAACAAGCTGACCCGACTTTAGTCACCATCTGTATAGTATGTATATATGTATAGTATATACCCATGATCACCTCCCCAAGTGATCACGACCCGATAGTATAGCAAGGCAGACTAATAAGAATGTAGGGCCAATGATGATAAACTAGCATCCTATACTAAGCATTTAGGATTGCGGGTAAGGTATCAACGACTGTAGCAACAATGACAGGCTATGCAACAGAATAGGAGTAACCGAACAGTAACATGCTACACTACTCTAATGCAAGCAGTATAGAGAAGAATAGGCGATATCTGGTGATCAAGGGGGGGGGCTTGCTTGGTTGCTTTGGCAAGGAGGGGTCGTCGGTGACGTAGTCGTACTCAATCGCATCAACGCCGGTCTCGGGCTCTACCGGAGAAGAAGAGGGGGAAAGAAACAGTAAATATGGAGAAAACAAAGCATCACAAAATATAACAAGGCAATACGCAGTGCCAGGGGTGATCTAACGCGGGGACAGGGGTACCGGTGAAGGGGGAAAACATCCGGGAAAGTATCCCCGGTGTTTCGCGTTTTCAGACAGAAGAAACGGAGGTGAAATGTTGCATGTTCTCTATGCTAGGGATGTGTGTCTGACGAACGGGCTGCGTATTCGGATTCGTCTCGTCGTTCTGAGCAACTTTCATGTACAAAGTTTTTCCAACCGAGTTACAGATTATTTTATATTAATTTTTAAAGTTCTAAATCATTTTTTAAAATTATTATTAATTTGAGAATAAATAGGAAATGCTAAATGTACCCAGCCATGTGTACACAACAGTGTACACAGGGGCTGACATGTGGGCCACGGGGACCCAGTTGACCAGTCAAAGTTTGACTGGTCAACAGAAGTTGGGGGCCCCCCTGTCATTGACTGCCTAGTTAACTAACAGTTTTAGTTAGACTAATCAGGTAGTTAACAGGTTAATTAACAAGATTAATTAGATTAATTAATTCATTTGGTTAATTAATTAACTAATTATTTTAATTATTATATCTTTTCATTTATTTATTTTTCGTTTTCGGGTGGACCCCGCGTGTCATTGGCCAGAGGCCTTAGCGGGCACTGGGCGCAAAGCGGGCCGGACCGATCGGGCACCCGCCCAGAAGGGGGCGAGGCCACGGCCAGTGGCGGCCCCATGGCAGGTGACCGCCAGCGGCGGCGATGGAGGAGCATCGGGGCGCGGCGGTGGCGGAGCGGCATAAGGCCGGTGGCCATGGACGGAGCGACACGTGCGGTCGCGGGCAGAGGCTGCCGCCGACGCCAGCAGCGACGGGAGGCAAGCAAGGCACGACGGCGGGTCCGGCTGGATGGAGCAGGGCGGAAGCCGCCTCGGCCGGGTGCGGCAATGCGCTTGATAGCGCACGGGAGCAACAACGAGCATGGATGCGGGGCAACGACATGCGCGGGCGCAGGCGCGTGCGGCGTGGGTGCCTGGCCGTGGGCGCGCCCGGTGTGCGGCAGGAGCAAGGCCGAGGAGAAGGAGGAGGGCCTCACAAGGTAGCTGTAGGGTACGGGGCAGCGGGGCTCGGGGAGGAAGATGGGGACGACGGCGACGACGAAGAGGATGGTGAGGCGAAGGCGCGTCGAGCTTCGGGCGGCGAGGATCGGAGAAGCTGTTCGGGGAGGAGACGAGGAGGTCCGGTGGGGAGGGCGGTCCAACGAGGGCGGGTCCGAGCGGCGCTGCGGGGTGATGGCGACGAGCAACGCCGACGACAGAGTCGTGGCGGCGCGGGAGTAGACGAGGAGGCGACGGATCCGGCGACGAAACTTGGCGGCTGGCCGCGGGATCCGGGGGCGACAACGGCAACTTTGGCAAGGCACGGTCGGGGTTGAGCCCCGATCCAGATTGGGGGGTGAGAGGGACGAGAGAGTGGGGGGGGGTTCTCCTCAATCTAGATTGGATCGAGAGGGGGGTGAGGGAGTGGCGACGTGAGGGGGAAAGTGGGGGAGTCGGTTAGGGTTCCAGGGGTGGGGAGGGCCATATAGGCCAGGGGCGACTGGGTCGGCCAGCTGGGCCGGCTTTGGCCAGCTAGGCCATTCATCCCAGCGGAGGGGGGGCCTTTTCAATCCTTTTTTTTGTTTTGTCTTTCTTTTTTATTTAATGTTCTTTTCTATTTTATTAAATTTTAGCTTTTATATAATACAAAGTTGTACCTAAAAGAGCATTAATAATTATGGCCCTACCACAATTAGCTTCGCACCTAAAACAAAATAGTTTGTATCTGTTTATTATTTTAAATTCATTTAAATAATTGGTTTTGCTACTGTTTTAGTTAGTTTAGTGCATTTAAACATTTTATAAAGACTTGGTTTCTCCACCGATATTACTTATGAATTATTTGTCACCTCCAGAACATTTTAGTTTTAATATTTGAAAACTTTTATCATTTCACTCGACTTTGAATTTGATTCGAACGAGATTTGAATCATCACGAGATTAGGAACAGTGACCGGGGTGACGTGACATCATTAACAGAGGTTTACTGTAGCTTAATTATCCGGGCGTCACAATTCTCCTCTACTACAAGAAATCTCGTCCCGAGATTTAAGAGGTGAAGTAATGGGGAAAGATCTAGTTACGAAATTCTAACGAATCTTCTCGGTCTTGGTTGCTCTTCTCGCAGAGGTCGATCCATTACATTGGCGTCTTCCTTTCTCTGCTTCGGGTCATCATGGTGAAGTCGTCCTTTTCTTCGGGAAGTCTAACGTACTTACGAATAGGTAAGGGGCAGCTCGGCTATGACAGAATGCTATAAGGGTAATAATCTGGGATTATCCCATGAATGAGCATATGAGTACCTCTCGAGTTGAACAATTAAAACACATCGAGAGTAAAGTTCAAAGGTACAATAAGAAGTTTCAAGCAGCCATGCAATCGTTCAATGCCTAGTCAGAAGGTGAAAGGGTTTCAGGGCAACGTGAATAAGTATTGCGTCTGATACCAGAATAGATCTGTAGGCAGGTGGCCCGTGAATTAAATACAAAGTCAAGCGCGAGGATTAACTTTGACAACATGGTGTACAGGAGAGTCATGTTTCGATCCTGTGGAACTGTGGGTTATGGGCCCACCATGTGGGTTAAAAGTAGGAAGGCGGTGATGATTTGCACAATCAAGTAAGCAAGGCATGCCAGAGGATAGCCTGTCAGTTATGTCGGCAACAACATCGATACCAAGTGCGAGGGATGAAGAGAACCATTCTCGTGCTTGTTGAACGAGGCGGACCAATAGGCATTGTTCTCGTCCATCGGTGGTTACTAGAATGTCATCAACAATAGTAACAGGGTCTTACCGACATGATTGTACACCTAGGTGTTTACATAAGCAGAAGACTATTACTGCTTAGATCATATAGATCACCAGAAAGGTTAATCAAAACAATGGAAAGGAAAATGTGATTATTATGTCAATCAGACCAATGGGAAGGAAAGGTGTTTATGCTCAAGTATTAGAGTATATACTTCCAAAGGTCAAGTAGAGATAGATATTCACAACAAGATAACAAGTAGAAACCATTTGGGTAGAGGAGCGACGAAACTCGTGATGTTACCCATACAATTATGTTTGGATAATTGGTTAAGAAACATTTAGCATTGTGCTTCAAATGCTCCTATTGAAAGTCGGAGTACCACAAACATGCTTCGAGATAGCATTGGCATGGTCTTCAAGCAAAGGTCAGACTTTTAATACACGAAGGATTCATCATGAACAACTTGTAGAATAAGTCTTACAGTTTCCCCATGGAAGAATGGTTAACCTTGCTGAAAAGGAAACTATAACAATAGGTCCTCCGGCCAGGTGTGCTAGGCATGACATCACCTTACCAAGCCATATAAAGACCAATGTTATAACTCTTGGAAATATGTTCCAACCATCATATCTGACCGAGGTCAGATCCGATTGGTGTCAGGATACCACAGACTCATGATGTCTGAGAAGGAAGGGGTGCAACAGAATTTGACGAGATGGTGTTGCAAGATTCTCGGGAAATGAAATATGGAAGCAAGTTCTGAATCATAGTTCATCATTAAACAAGGAGAGGATGAGAAAGTGGCTGGTGAACTTAGCGACAATTCATTGAGATTTCCAAAAGATGGATCCCCACAATTAGGTGAACAAGGAGACAACATTTGTCAGATCAAATGATATAATGATGTATGCTTGAGGAAAACATACACAATTTAAACATTGGTTGAAAGGTGCACCCGACATATGGGCTTAGGTAGCACAATCAATGTTAGAATGGTGATTCGATATCCAATACACAAATAATGTAACTATCATTCATTAACTTACAAGCAATAGGGTTGCTAGAAGTACAGAATCCAAACAACACCGTTCACTTGTTGGTATCCCGGTTAGAATCAACACGGGGACCAAGAAATGAACAAAGATGGTGAGAAGTATTTCTATGTCAAGAATTCTCAAGAGGTGGAACAAATCTCAGAACATTCTTGACATAAAATATGGTAATACTCCAAGATAAAGAAGAACAATTGCTGGATAGCAAGGAACTCAAGGTATAACACCAAACATGAACAAGCTTGTGTTGGTGGGAAGGAAATAAAGTGGTCGATGATAATACAATTCATCGAGGGCAAGGATGGTATTTCTCATCATGAATTCAATTGATATCCTGGAAGAGCTCGAAATGTTGATGATGATCATGACACAATTGTCGAGAGATTTCACGAAGAAGCAATCGAACAACGACGACATCAAGAAAAAGCAATGGTGAAGCAAAGGGTCATTGGGACCACGGATACGACACACACTTGGAATCAAGCTTGAGGTTCAAGGCGAAATGATAAGACGAGGAAGATCGATGTAAGCTTGGCTCGTCGTGGAAAGTTGTGCTCCGGGAATAAGGACCAGGTAGCACAGTTAAAATTTAGCACGATAATGATATAGCCGAACAGGCTAGGAATGGCATGATTGGGTACAAACTCGTACGTAAATAAGATTACTAAGAGTTGTTAAACCGTAGGTGCGGACCCGGTTCAGTTATCGGTGTCTTTAAGTGTTTCATAACTCGGAGCCGTGAAAAATTGGAATCAGTGAGAATGTAGTACTTGATGAAGAACTCATAAGAAGTTACGCAGTTCCATGATAATCTCGATATACCAGGGGGTAATGCTCGACGACAGATCAAGGTAGAGGTTGGACTAGGGTATTGCTCTGCAGAAGACAAGTGCTTAAACTTGCACGAGAAATGGTATTTAAAGGAGAACATGGTCGGAACCACGATTGCAAAAGGCCAGATCCTAGATATAATATGAACTTATACCAAGGGAATAATTAATTTAAGATAAGCTTTAACGATAAGATCTACATCGTGTCCATGGGCATGAACACAAAGTTCAAGGTCGACTCCCACTTCTCCAATGCATAATCTTTCATTCACTGCTCTACTAAAAATGGTTTGAGTGCGAAGATCTACCTGGTGAATTACCAGAGGAGTATGAACCTTGGAAAACTTTCGGGTTCACACAGATTAAGGAAGGCATAAGTTCAACCCATTGGGGCATCTTAGAAACATATACCACAAGCTTTGAGAGTAATTATTAGCAGCTCGAAAACAGAGCATGGTTGGCCAAATCCGAATAGGATTTACCAATGGCATTATGTATCAGGGAAAGAACTTCCAAAGTGATTGAATAGGAAGGACGTTGTCGGATAAAACCCAACAAGGGTTCCGCTGGTCCTCAAGGGATCTGATGTGAGCATCAGTACTCAACCAGAGGAAGAAGGAATGCAAGGAGTTCAGTTTATAGAAACAACTGACTAATACAAAGCTCAAAAGCAAAAGAATTATGATTTCCAATTCAAGGGATCAGAGGCAAACACTCTGATTAAGGATGGATAAGTCAAATAGACTTAGAGGTACAATCGACGGCAATTTAATTGGTCAAGATCCAACTCATGTTTAAAATGACGTCTAATCCGGAAGGATGAATTCTAGGATCTGATTGAGGATTGCGAGCATTCGCAACATATTGAATCAAAGGACTCAAAATGATAAGTGACAAAAGATGTCAACGGAGATTACTAGAAATATGGAATTAACCATAATGCAAGCAAGCAAGAATTTCAAGAGCAATAAGCTGCTCAGGATTTTTGGAAGACCGAATGGTATTTCGAAGACTTTTGTGAAATACATGAATCATCTGGGATGAGTGGATACTCGATAAGTGTGAGTAATTATCCGTAGGGGTATTGAGGTGGCAAAGAACTGCAAGGCAGTAGGCACAAAGTATTCTCGGAACAATAGAGAGAATTTCGGTGTATCTTGTAATAACAAGATCAACTGGGAATAAACGTAAGAGCAACAAGTGTATGTATTTATCCATAGGGATATATCGGTGGTATGGAGTTGCAAAAGCGACGGGCACAAGGTCTCGGGAGAACATCGTAGAGTGTCTTCGGAATCTTCTGGTGAAGCAAGCAATCGTCCGGACCAAGGGGCTCAACGGGAGAAAGAAAGTATTTACGAGAACCTAGAGTTAAAGTTAGCAAATCATTTAAACCGAATAGAAGAGATATCAGAGACCCAGAGTAAAGATCGAGGAATAAAAGATCCCAATACCACCCAATGGCGACGTGGGCCCGTAAGGCACACAGCCATGTTAGTAAAAGTTTTGTAGTGACTAGACTCGACTTCAGCCAAGGAGTGTGGAAGGGGGATTCCTACAGGCAGTCGGCTCTGATACCAACTTGTGACGCCCCTGATTCAATCGTACACTAATCATGCACGCAAATGTGTACGATCAAGATCAGGGACTCACGAGAAGATATCACAACACAACTCTAAAACATAAATAAGTCATACAAGCATCATAATACAAGCCAGGGGCCTCGACGGCTCGAATATAAGTGCTCGATCATAGACGAGTCAGCGGAAGCAACAATATCTGAGTACAGACATAAGTTAAACAAGTTTGCCTTAAGAATGCTAGCACAAACTAGGATACAGATCGAAAGAGGCGCAGACCTCCTGCCTGGGATCCTCCTAACTACTCCTGGTCGTCATCAGCGGGCTGCACGTAGTAGTAGGCACCTCCGGTGTAGTAGGAGTTGTCATCGACGGTGGCGTCTGGATCCTGGGCACCGACATCTGGTTGCGACAACCAGGTAGAAGGGTGTTGGGGAACGTTGCAGAAAGTTTCACCAAGATCCATCTATGAGTTCATCTAAGCAACGAGTCAAGGGAGTGAGTTTGCATCTACATACCACTTGTAGATCGAGTGCGGAAGCGTTCAAGGGGATGGTGATGATGGATTCGTACTCGCCGTGATTCAGATCACCGATGACCAAGTGCTGAACGGACAGCACCACCGCGTTCAACACACGTACGGTACGGACGATGTCTCCTCTGTCTTGATCCAGCAAGGAGGAAGGAGAGGTTGAGGAAGACAGCTCCAACGGCAGCACGACGGCGTGATGTTGTTGGTGTAGCAGTACTCCGACAGGGCTTCGCCAAGCACGTACGGAGGAGGAGAGGTGTTGGGGAGGGGAGGGGCTGTGCCTTGGCTTGGGTATGCAGCCCTCCCCTCACCCCTCTATTTATAGGGGAAGGGGCAAGGGGGGCCGGCCCCTCTAGATGGGATCTAGAGGTGGTGGCGGCCAGGGAGGGGGGACTTGCCCCCCAAGCAAAGGGGGGCGCCCCCTCTAGGGTTCCCCCCCCCCCAAACCCTAGGCGCATGGGCCGAAGGGGGGCGCGCCCAGCCCTCTAGGGGCTGGCTCCTGCCCCACGCAGCCCATGTGGCCCCCCGGGAGGGGTGGCCCCTCCCGGTGGACCCCCGGAACCCTTCCGGTGGCCCCGGTACAATACCGATATGCCCCCCGAAACTTTCTGGTGTCCATTTGACAGCTTCCCATATATAAATCTTTACCTCCGGACCATTCCGTAACTCCTCGTGACATCTGGGATCTCATCCGGGACTCCGAACAACATTCGGTAATCACATACAAGTCTTCCTAATAACCCTAGCGTCACCGAACCTTAAGTGTGTAGACCCTACGGGTTCGGGAGACACGCAGACATGACCGAGACGGCTCTCAGATCAATAACCAACAACGGGATCTTGATACCCATGTTGGCTCCCACATGCTCCTCGATGAAGTCATTGGATGAACCACGATGTCGAGGATTCAAGCAACCCCGTATACTATTCCCTTTGTCAATCGGTACGTTACGAGCTCGAGACTCGATCGTCGGTATCCCAATACCTCGTTCAGTCTCATTACCGGCAAGTCACTTTACTCGAACCGTAATGCATGATCCCGTGACCAAACACTTGGTCACTTTGAGCTCATTATTATGATGCATTGCCGAGTGGGCCCAGAGATACCTCTCCATCATACGGAGTGACAAATCCCAGTCTCGATCCGTGTCAACCCAACAGACACTTTCGGAGATACCTGTAGTGCACCTTTATAGTCACCCAGTTACGTTGTGACGTTTGGTACACCCAAAGCACTCCTACGGTATCCGGGAGTTACACGATCTCATGGTCTAAGGAAGAGATACTTGACATTGAAAAAGCTCTAGCAAAACGAACTACACGATCTTGTGCTATGCTTAGGATTGGGTCTTGTCCATCACATCATTCTCCTAATGATGTGATCCCGTTGTCAATGACATCTAATGTCCATAGTCAGGAAACCATGACTATCTGTTGAACAACGAGCTAGTCAACTAGAGGCTCACTAGGGACATCTTATGGTCTATGTATTCACACATGTATTACGATTTCCGGATAATACAATTATAGCATGAATAAAAGACAATTATCATGAACAAGGAAATATAATAATAATGCTTTTATTATTGCCTCTAGGGCATATTTCCAACAGTCTCCCACTTGCACTAGAGTCAATAATCTAGTTACATTGTGATGAATCGAACACCCATAGAGTTCTGGTGTTGATCATGTTTTGCTCGCGAGAGAGGTTTAGTCAACGGATCTGCGACATTCAGATCCATATGTACTTTGCAAATATCTATGTCTCCATCTTGAAAATTTTCACGGATGGAGTTGAAACGACGCTTGATGTGCCTTGTCTTCTTGTGAAACCTGGGCTCCTTGGCAAGGGCAATAGCTCCAGTGTTGTCACAGAAGAGTTTGATCGTCCCCGACGCATTGGGTATGACTCCTAGGTCGGTGATGAACTCCTTCACCCAAATTGCTTCATGCGCTGCCTCCGAGGCTGCCATGTACTCCGCTTCACATGTAGATCCCGCCACGACGCTCTGCTTGCAGCTGCACCAGCTTACTGCTCCACCATTCAACATATACACGTATCCGGTTTGTGACTTAGAGTCATCCAGATCTATGTCGAAGCTAGCGTCGACGTAACCCTTTACGACGAGCTCTTCGTCACCTCCATAAATGAGAAACATGTCCTTCATCCTTTTCAGGTACTTTAGGATATTCTTGACCGCTGTCCAGTGTTCCTTGCCGGGATTACTTTGGTACCTTCCTACCAAACTTACGGCAAGGTTTACATCAGGTCTGGTACACAGCATGGCATACATAATAGATCCTATGGCTGAGGCATAGGGGATGACGCTCATCTCTTCTTTATCTTTTGCCGTGGTCGGGCATTGAGCCGAGCTCAATCTCACACCTTGCAATACAGGCAAGAACCCCTTCTTGGACTGATCCATTTTGAACTTCTTTAAAATCTTATCAAGGTATGTGCTTTGTGAAAGACCTATGAGGCGTCTCGATCTATCTCTATAGATCTTGATGCCTAATATATAAGCAGCTTCTCCAAGGTCCTTCATTGAAAAATACTTATTCAAGTAGGCCTTAATGCTGTCCAAGAATTCTATATCATTTCCCATCAAAAGTATGTCATCTACATATAATATGAGAAATGCTACAGAGCTCCCACTCACTTTCTTGTAAACGCAGGCTTCTCCATAAGTCTGCATAAACCCAAACGCCTTGATCATTTCATCAAAGCGAATGTTCCAACTCCGAGATGCTTGCAATGGATCGCTGGAGCTTGCATACTTTGTTAGCATTCTTAGGGTCGACAAAACCCTCCGGCTGCATCATATACAGTTCTTCCTTAAGATGCCCGTTAAGGAATGTCGTTTTGACGTCCATCTGCCATATCTCATAATCATAGTATGCGGCAATTGCTAACATGATTCGGACGGACTTAAGCTTCGCTACGGGAGAGAAAGTCTCATCGTAGTCAATCCCTTGAACTTGCCGATAACCCTTAGCGACAAGTCGAGCTTTATAGATGGTGACATTACCATCCGCGTCCGTCTTCTTCTTAAAGATCCATTTGTTTTCTATCGCTCGCCGATCATCGAGCAAGTCAGTCAAAGTCCATACTTTGTTTTCATACATGGATTCTATCTCGGATTTCATGGCTTCTAGCCATTTGTTGGAATCTGGGCCCGCCATCGCTTCTTCATAGTTCGAAGGTTCACCGTTGTCTAACAACATGATTTCCAGGACAGGGTTGCCGTACCACTCTGGTGCGGTACGTGTCCTTGTGGACCTACGAAGTTCAGTAGCAACTTGATCGGAAGTACCTTGATCATCATCATTATTTTCCTCTTCAGTTGGTGTAGGCATCACAGGAACATTTTCCTGAGCTGCACTACTTTCCCGTTCAAGAGGTAGTACTTCATCGAGTTCTACTTTCCTCCCACTTACTTCTTTCGAGAGAAACTCTTTTTCCAGAAAGGATCCGTTCTTGGCAACAAAGATCTTGCCCTCGGATCTTAAGTAGAAGGTATACCCAATGGTTTCTTTAGGGTATCCTATGAAGACGCATTTTTCTGACTTGGGTTCGAGCTTTTCAGGTTGAAGTTTCTTGACATAAGCATCGCATCCCCAAACTTTTAGAAACGACATCTTAGGTTTCTTCCCAAACCATAATTCATACGGTGTCGTCTCAACGGATTTAGACGGTGCCCTATTTAAAGTGAATGTAGCTATCTCTAGAGCGTATCCGCAAAATGATAGCGGTAAGTCGGTAAGAGACATCATAGATCGCACCATATCCAATAGAGTGCGATTACAATGTTCGGACACACCGTTTCGCTGAGGTGTTCCAGGCGGCGTGAGTTGTGAAACGATTCCACATTTTCTTAAGTGTGTACCAAATTCGTGACTTAAATATTCTCCTCCACGATCCGATCGTAAGAATTTTATCTTTCGGTCACGTTGATTCTCTACCTCATTCTGAAATTCCTTGAACTTTTCAAAAGTCTCGGACTTGTGTTTCATTAAGTAGACATACCCATATCTACTCAAGTCATCAGTGAGAGTGAGAACATAACGATATCCTCCGCGAGCCTCAACGCTCATTGGACCACACACATCGGTATGTATGATTTCCAACAAGTTGGTTGCTCGCTCCATTGTTCGGGAAAATGGAGTCTTGGTCATCTTGCCCATGAGGCATGGTTCGCATGTGTCAAATGATTCATAATAGAGAGACTCCAAAATTCCATTAGCATGGAGCTTCTTCATGCGCTTGACACCAATGTGACCAAGGCGGCAGTGCCACAAGTATGTGGGACTATCGTTATCAACTTTACATCTTTTGGTATTCACGCTATGAATATGTGTAACATTAGATTCATTAAGAATAAACCATTGACCATCGGGGCATGACCATAAAACATATCTCTCATATAAATAGAACAACCATTATTCTCGGATTTAAATGAGTAGCCATCTCGTATTAAACGAGATCCAGATACAATGTTCATGCTCAAACTTGGCACCAAATAACAATTATTAAGGTTTAAAACTAATCCCGTAGGTAAATGTAGAGGTAGCGTGCCGACGGCGATCACATCGACTCTGGAACCATTCCCGATGCGCATCGTCACCTCGTCCTTCACCAGTCTCCGCTTATTCCGCAGCTCCTGCTGTGAGTTACAAATATGAGCAACGGCACCGGTATCAAATACCCAGGAGTTGCTACGAGTACTGGTAAGGTACACATCAATTACATGTATATCAAATATACCTTTGGTGTTGCCGGCCTTCTTATCCGCTAAGTATTTGGGGCAGTTCCGCTTCTAGTGACCCTTCCCTTTGCAATAAAAGCACTCAGTCTCAGGCTTGGGTCAATTCTTTGACTTCTTCCCGGCAACTGGCTTACCGGGTGCGGCAACATCTTTGTCGTCCTTCTTGAAGTTCTTCTTACCCTTGCCCTTCTTGAACTTAGTGGTCTTATTGACCATCAACACTTGATGTTCTTTCTTGATTTCAACCTCTGCTGACTTCAGCATTGAAAATACTTCAGGAATGGTCTTCACCATCCCCTGCATATTGTAGTTCAGCACAAAGCTCTTGTAGCTTGGTGGGAGCGACTGAAGGATTCTGTCAATGACCGCCTCATCCGGGAGGTTAATGTCCAGCTGGGACAGGCGGTTGTGCAACCCAGACATTTTGAGTATGTGCTCACTGACAGAACTATTTTCCTCCATCTTACAACTATAGAACTTGTCGGAAACTTCATATCTCTTGACCCGGGCATGAGCTTGGAAAACTAGTTTCAGCTCCTCGAACATCTCATATGCTCCATGTTGCTCAAAACGCTTTTGGAGCCCCGGTTCTAAGCTGTAAAGCATGCCGCACTGAACGAGGGAGTAATCATCAGCACGAGACTGCCAAGCATTCATAATGTCTTAGTTCTCTGGGACGGGAGCGTCACCTAGCGGTCCTTCTAGGACATATTGTTTCCTGGCAGCTATGAGGATGATCCTCAGGTTCCGGACCCAGTCCGTATAGTTGCTGCCATCATCTTTCAGCTTGGTTTTCTCTAGGAACGCGTTGAAGTTCATGTTGACATGAGCGTTGGCCATTTGATCTAGAAGACATATTTTGCAAAGGTTTAAGACTAAGTTCATGATAATTAAGTTCATCTAATCAAATTAATATGATGAACTCCCACTCAGATTAGACATCCCTCTAGTCATCTAAGTGTTACACAATCCGAGTCGACTAGGCCGTGTCCGATCATCACGTGAGATGGACTAGTCATCATCGGTGAACATTCTCATGTTGATCATATCTTCCATACGACTCGTGTTCGACCTTTCGGTCTCCGTGTTCCGAGGCCATGTCTGTACATGCTAGGCTCGTCAAGTTAACCCTAAGTGTTTTGCATGTGTAAAACTGTCTTACACCCGTTGTATGTGAACGTAAGGATCTATCACACCCGATCATCACGTGGTGCTTCGAAACGACGAACTTTAGCAACGGTGCACAGTTAGGGGAGAACACTTCTTGAAATTTTAGTAAGGGATCATCTTATTTACTACCATCGTTCTAAGTAAACAAGATGCATAAACATAATAAACATCACATGCAATTATATAATAGTGACATGATATGGCCAATATCATATAGCTCCTTCGATCTCCATCTTCGGGGCTCCATGATCATCTTCGTCACCGGCATGACACCATGATCTCCATCATCATGATCTCCATCATCGTGTCTTCATGAAGTTGTCACGCCAATGACTACTTCTACTTCTATGGCTAACGCGTTTAGCAACAAAGTAAAGTAATTTACATGGCGTTCTTCAATGACACGCAGGTCATACAAAAATAAAGACAACTCCTATGGCTCCTGCCGGTTGTCATACTCATCGACATGCAAGTCGTGATTCCTATTACAAGAACATGATCTCATACATCACAATATATCATTCATCATTCATCACAACTTCTGGCCATATCACATCACATGACAATTGCTGCAAAAACAAGTTAGACGTCCTCTAATTGTTGTTGCATCTTTTACGTGGCTGCAATTGGGTTCTAGCAAGAACGTTTTCTTACCTACGAATAACCACAACGTGATCTTGTCAACTTCTATTTACCCTTCATAAGGACCCTTTTCATCGAATCTGCTTCAACTAAAGTGGGAGAGACAGACACCCGCCAGCCACCTTATGCAACTAGTGCATGTTAGTCGGTGGAACCGGTCTCACGTAAGTGTACGTGTAAGGTTGGTCCAGGCCGCTTCATCCCACAATACCGCTGAAGCAAGATAAGACTAGTAGCGGCAAGCAAGTTGACAAGATCTACGCCCACAACTAAATTGTGTTCTACTCGTGCAATAGAGAACTACGCATAGACCTAGCTCATGATGCCACTGTTGGGGAACGTTGCAGAAAATTAAAATTTTTCCTACGGTTTCACCAAGATCCATCTATGAGTTCATCTAAGCAACGACTCAAGGGAGTGAGTTTGCATCTACATACCACTTGTAGATCGAGTGCGGAAGCGTTCAAGGGGATGGTGATGATGGAGTCATACTCGCCATGATTCAGATCACCGATGACCAAGTGCTGAACAGACAGCACCTCCGCGTTCAACACACATACGGTACGGATGACGTCTCCTCCGTCTTGATCCAGCAAGGAGCAAGGAGAGGTTGAGGAAGACAGCTCCAACGGCAGCACGACGGCGTGATGTTGTTGGTGTAGCAGTACTCCGACAGGGCTTCGCCAAGCACGTACGGAGGAGGAGAGGTGTTGGGGAGGGGAGGGGCTGCGCCTTGGCTTGGGTATGCAGCCCTCCCCTCACCCCTCTATTTATAGGGGAAGGGGCAAGGGGGGCGGCGGCCAGGGAGGGGGGACTTGCCCCCCAAGCAAAAGGGGGCGCCCCCTCTAGGGTTCCCCCCAAACCCTAGGCGCATGGGCCCAAGGGGGGGTGCCCAGCCCTCTAGGGGCTGGCTCCTGCCCCACGCAGCCCATGTGGCCCCCCGGGAGGGGTGGCCCCTCCCGGTGGACCCCCGGAACCCTTCCGGTGGCCCCGGTACAATACCGATATGCCCCCTGAAACTTTCCGGTGTCCGTTTGACAGCTTCCCATATATAAATCTTTACCTCCGGACCATTCCGGAACTCCTCGTGACGTCCGGGATCTCATCCGGGACTCCGAACAACATTCGGTAATCCCATACAAGTCTTCCTAATAACCCTAGCGTCACCGAACCTTAAGTGTGTAGACCCTACGGGTTCGGGAGACACGCAGACATGACCGAGACGGCTCTCAGATCAATAACCAACAGCGGGATCTGGATACCCATGTTGGCTCCCACATGCTCCTCGATGAAGTCATCGGATGAACCCCGATGTCGAGGATTCAAGCAACCCCGTATACTATTCCCTTTGTCAATCGGCACGTTACGAGCCGGAGACTCGATCGTCGGTATCCCAATACCTCGTCTAGTCTCATTACCGGCAAGTCACTTTACTCGAACCGTAATGCATGATCCCGTGACCAAACACTTGGTCATTTTGAGCTCATTATGATGATGCATTACCGAGTGGGCCCAGAGATACCTCTCCGTCATACAGAGTGACAAATCCCAGTCTCGATCCGTGTTAACCCAACAGACACTTTTGGAGATACCTATAGTGCACCTTTATAGTCACCCAGTTACGTTGTGACGTTTGGTACACCCAAAGCACTCCTACGGTATCCGGGAGTTACACGATCTCATGGTCTAAGGAAGAGATACTTGACATTGAAAAAGCTCTAGCAAAACGAACTACACGATCTTGTGCTATGCTTAGGATTGGGTCTTGTCCATCACATCATTCTCCTAATGATGTGATCCCGTTGTCAATGACATCTAATGTCCATAGTCAGGAAACCATGACTATCTGTTGACCAACGAGCTAGTCAACTACAGGCTCACTAGGGACATGTTATGGTCTATGTATTCACACGTGTATTACGATTTCCAGATAATACAATTATAGCATGAATAAAAGACAATTATCATGAATAAGGAAATATAATAATAATGCTTTTATTATTGCCTCTAGGGCATATTTCCAACAAAGGGAAGGGGGAAAAGGGGGAGAAAAGCAACCGTGAGTACTCATCCAAAGTACTCGCAAGCAAGGAGCTACACTACATATGCATGGGTATATGTGTAAAGAGGCAATATCGGTGGACTGAACTGCAGAATGCCAGAATAAGGGGGGATAGCTAGTCCTATCGAAGACTACACTTCTGGCAGCCTCTGTCTTGCAGCATGTAGAAGAGAGTAGATTGAAGTCCTCCAAGTAGCATCGCATAGCATAATCCTACCCGGCGATCCTCCCCTCGTCGCCCTATGGAAAAGCGATCATCGGGTTGTCTGTGGAACTTGTCTGGGTGTGTTTTATTAAGTATCCGGTTCTAGTTGTCATAAGGTCAAGCTACAACTCTGGGTCGTCCTTTTACCGAGGGACACGGCTATTCGAGTAGATAAACTTCCCTGCAAGGGTGCACCACATAACCCAACACGCTCGATCCCATTTGGCCTGACACACTTTTCTGGGTCATGCCCGGCCTCGGAAGATCAACACGTCGCAGCCCCACCTAGGCACAACAGAGAGGTCAGAACGCCGGTCTAAATCCTATGCGCGCAGGTGTCTGGGCCCATCGCCCATTGCACACCTACATGTTGCGAGGGCGGCTGGTGAGCAGGCCTAGCAACCTCCATTACAAAGGATGTTGCGTTAATGCAGTCCAACCCGGTGCGCGCCGCTCAGTCACTGACGTCACGAAGGCTTCGGCTGATACCACGACGTCGAGTGCCCATATCTTTCCCGCGTAGTTGGTTAGTGTGTATAGGCCAGTGGCCAGACTCAGATCAAATACCAATATCTCATTAAGCATGTTATTATGAAGTAACCGCGGACGCCGACCAGGGCTAGGCCCACCTCTCGCCTAGGTGGTCTCAACCTGCCCTGTCGCTCCGCCACAAAGTAACAGTCGGGGGCCGTCGGGAACCCAGGCCCACCTCTACCGGGATGGAGCCACCTGTCCTTCCAGCCCCCACATTGGAATCACTTGCGGGTACTCAACGAGCTGACCCGACTTTAGTCACCATCTGTATAGTATGTATATATGTATAGTATATACCCGTGATCACCTCCCAAGTGATCACGGCCCGATAGTATAGCAAGGCAGACTAACAAGAATGTAGGGCCAATGATGATAAACTAGCATCCTATACTAAGCATTTAGGATTGCGGGTAAGGTTGTTGGGGAACGTAGCAGAAATTCAAAATTTTCCTACGTGTCACCAAGATCTATCTATGGAGAAACCAGCAACGAGGGGAAGGAGAGTGCATCTACATACCCTTGTAGATAGCTAAGCAGAAACGTTCAAGTGAACGGGGTTGATGGAGTCGTACTCGTCGTGATTCAAATCACCGATGATCCTAGTGCCGAACGAACGGCACCTCCGCGTTCAACACACGTACAGCCCGGTGACGTCTCCCATGCCTTGATCCAGCAAGGAGAGAGGGAGAGGTTGAGGAAGACTCCATCCAGTAGCAGCACAATGGCATGGTGGTGGTGGAGGAGTGTGGCTATCCTGCAGGGCTTCGCCAAGCACCACAAAAGAGGAGGAAGAAGAGATGCAGGGCTGCACCAACGAGAGATCGAATCACGTATTTTGGGCAGCCCCTAGGCCTCATATATATAGGGGAAGGGGAGGAGGGTGTGCCCCCTCTAGGGTTCCCACCCTTAGAGGGGCGGCAGCCCCAAACCCATCTATGGGTGGCGGCCACAAGGGGGAAGGAGAGGGAGGCGCAGGGAGTATGGGCCTTAGGGCCCATCTGCCCTTAGGGTTTGCCCTCTCCCCTCCTAGTTGCGCCTTGGGCAAGGGTGGGAGGCACACCATCCCACTCTGGGGCTGGTCCCTTTCCACTCTAGGCCCATGCAAGCCTCCGGGGCCGGTGGCCCCACTTGGTGGACCCCCGGGACCCTCCCGGTGGTCCCGGTACGTTACCGATAAAACCCAAAACTTTTCCGGTGACCAAAACAGGACTTCCCATATATAAATCTTTACCTACGGACCATTCCGGAACTCCTCGTGACATCCGGGATCTCATCCGGGACTCCGAACAACATTTGGTAACCACATACAAACTTCCTTTATAACCCTAGCGTCATCGAACCTTAAGTGTGTAGACCCTACGTGTTCGGGAGACATGCAGACATGACCGAGACGTTCTCCGGTCAATAACCAACAGCGGGATCTGGATACCCATGTTGGCTCCCACATGGTCCACGATGATCTCATTGGATGAACCACGATGTCAAGGACTCAATCAATCCTGTATACAATTCCCTTTGTCTAGCGGTATTGTACTTGCCCGAGGTTCGATCGTCAGTATACCGATACCTTGTTCAATCTCGTTACCGGCAAGTCTCTTTACTCGTTCCGTAACACATCATCCCGTGATCAACCCCTTGGTCACATCGTGCACATTATGATGATGTCCTACCGAGTGGGCCCAGAGATACCTCTCCGTTTACACGGAGTGACAAATCCCAGTCTCGATTCGTGCCAACCCAACAGACACTTTCGGAGATACCTGTAATGCACCTTTATAGCCACACAGTTATGTTGTGACGTTTGGTACACCCAAAGCATTCCTACGGTATCCGGGAGTTGCACAATCTCATGGTCTAAGGAAAAGATACTTGACATTAGAAAAGCTTTAGCATACGAACTACACGATCTTTGTGCTAGGCTTAGGATTGGGTCTTGTCCATCACATCATTCTCCTAATGACGTGATCCCATTATCAACGACATCCAATGTCCATGGTCAGGAAACCGTAACCATCTATTGATCAACGAGCTAGTCAACTAGAGGCTTACTAGGGACATGGTGTTGTCTATATATCCACACATGTATCTGAGTTTCCTATCAATACAATTATAGCATGGACAATAAACGATTATCATGAACAAGGAAATATAATAATAACCAATTTATTATTGCCTCTAGGTCATATTTCCAACAGTCTCCCACTTGCACTAGAGTCAATAATCTAGTTCACATCGCCATGTGATTAACACTCATTGAGTTCTGGGTTTGATCATGTTGCTTGTGAGAGAGGTTTTAGTCAATGGGTCTGAACTTTCAGATCCGTGTGTGCTTTACAAATCTTTATGTCATCTCCTAGATGCAGCTACCACGCTCTATTTGGAGCTATTCTAAATAACTGTTCTACTTGGAGCTATTCTAAATTGTTTCTCAATTATACGTATCCGGTATCTCTACTCAGAGCTATCCGGATAGGTGTTAAGCTTGCATCGTCGTAACTCTTTACGTCGAACTCTTTATCACCTCCATAACCGAGAAAATTCCTTAGTCCACTAGTTACTAAGGATAACTTTGACCGCTGTACTGTGATCTATTCTTGGATCACTCTTGTACCCCTTGACTGACTCATGGCAAGGCACACTTCAGGTGCGGTACACAGCATAGCATACTGTAGAGCCTACGTCTAAAGCATAGGGGACGACCTTCGTCCTTTCTCTCTTTTCTACCGAGGTCGAGCTTTAAGTCTTAACTTCGTACCTTACAACTCAGGCAAGAACTTCTTCTTTGACTGATCCATCTTGAACACCTTCAAGATCATGTCAAGGTATGTGCTCATTTGAAAGTATTATTAAGCATTTTGATCTATCCTTATAGATCTTGATGCTCAATGTTCAAGTAGCTTAATCCAGGTTTTCTATTGAAAAACACCTTTCAAATAACCCTATATGCTTTCTAGAAAATCTACGTCATCTCTGATCTATGATATGTCGACAACATATATTCATCAGAAATTCTATAGTGCTCCCACTCACTTCTTTGGAAATACAAGTTTCTCATGAACTTTGTATAAACCCAAAATCTTTGATCATTTCATCAAAGCACACATTCCAACTCCGAGATGCTTTACTCCAGTCCTTAGAAGGATTGCTGGAGCTAGCATACCTTTTAGCATCCTTAGGATCGAAAAAAACTTTTCTGATTGTATCACATACAACCTTTCCTTACGAAAGTTGGTAAGGAAACTCGTTTTGACATCCATCTGCCAGATTTCATAAATGATGCTTATGCTAACATGATTCCGACGGACTTAAGCATTGCTACGGATGAGAAAAACTCATCGTAGTCAACTCTTTGAACTTGTGAAAAACTCTTCGCCACAAGTCGAGCTTCATAGATGGTGACATTACCATCCACATCCGTCTTCTTCTTAAAAGATCCATTTATCAAATGGCTTGCCGATCATTGGGCAAGTCCGCCAAAGTCCATGCTTTGTTCTGATACATGGATCCTATCTCGGATTTCATGGTTTCTTAACCATTTATCGGAATTTGGGCCCACCATCGCTTCCCCATAGCTCGTAGGTTCATTGTTGTCTAGCAACATGACCTTCAAGACAGGATCACCGTACCACTCTGAAGTAGTACGCATCCTTGTCACCCTACGAGGTACGGCAATGACTTGATCCGAAACTTCATGATCACTATCATAAGCTTCTACTTCAATTGGTGTAGGTGCCACATGAACAACTTCCTGTGCCCTGATACACACTGGTTGAAGTGACGGTTCAATAACCACATCAAGTCTCCACCATCCTCCCACTCAACTTTTCGAGAGAAACCTTTCCTCGAGAAAGGACCCGATTCAAGAAACAATCCATATTGCTTTCGGATCTGAATTAGGAGGTATACCCAACTGTTTTGGGTGTCCTATGAAGATGCATTTTATCCGCTTTGGGTTCGAGCTTATCAACCTGAAACTTTTTCACATAAGCGTCGCAGCCCCAAACCTTTAAGAAATGACAGCATAGGTTTCTCTAAACCGGTGTCATCTCAACAGAATTACGTGGTACCCTATTAAAGTGAGTGCGGATATCTCTAATGCCTAACCCATGAACGATAGTGGTAATTCGATAAGAGACATCATGGTACCCACCATATCCAATAGGGTGCAACTATGATGTTTGGACACACCATCACACTATGGTGTTCTAGGCGGTATTAATTGTAAAACAATTTCCACAATGTCTTAATTGCGTGCCAAAACTCGTAACTCAGATATTCATCTCTATGATCATATCATAGACATTTTATCCTCTTGTCACAATGATCTTCTACTTCACTCTGAAATTACTTGAATCATTCAATAATTCAGACTTGTGTTTCATCAAGAAAATATTCTCAACATCTACTCGAATCATCTGTGAAGTAAGAACATAACGATATTCACTGCATGCCTCAGCACTCATTGGACTGCACACATCAAAATGTGTTACTTCCAACGAGTTGCTGTCTTGTTCCGTCTTACTAAAACGAGGCTTTCAGTCATCTTGCCCATGTGGTATGATTTGCATGTCTCAAGTGATTCAAAATCAAGTGAGTTCAAACGGTCCATTTGCATGGAGTTTCTTCATGCATATACACCAATAGACATGGTTCGCATGTCTCAAACTTTTCAAAAATGAGTGAGTCCAAAGATCCATCAATGGAGCTTCTTCATGCATTTTATACCGATATGACTTACGTGGCAGTGCCACAAGTAGGTGGTACTATCATTACTATCTTTTGGCATGAACATGTGTATCACTACGATCGAGATTTCAATGAACCATTCATTTTAGGTGCAAGACCATTGAAGGTATTATTCAAATAAATAGAGTAACCATTATTCTCTTTAAATGAATAACCGTATTGCAATAGTCATAATCCAATCATGTCTATGCTCAACGCAAACACCAAATAACAATTATTCAGGTTTTAACACCAATCTCGATGGTAGAGGGAGCGTGCGATGCTTGATCATATCAACATTGGAAACATTTCCAACACATATCGTCAACTCACCTTTAGCTAGTCTTCGTTTATTCCGTAGCTTTTATTTCGAGTTACTAACAATTAGCAACCGAACCGGTATCTAATACCCTGGTGCTACTAGGAGTACTAGTAAAGTACACATCAACACAATGTATATCCAATATACTTCTATCGACCTTGCCAGCCTTCTCATCTACCAAGTATCTAGGGTAATTCTGCTCCAGTGGCTGTTCCCTTTATTACAGAAGCACTTAGTCCCGGGTTTGGGTTCAACCTTGGGTTTCTTCACTAGAGTAGCAGCTAAATTGCCGTTTCATGAAGTATCCCTTTGTTCCCTTGCCCTTCTTGAAACTAGTGGTTTCACCAACCATCAACAATTGATGCTCCTTCTTGATTTCTACTTTCGCGGTGTCAAACATCACGAATATTTCAAGGATCATCATATCTATCCCTGATATGTTATAGTTCATCACGAAGCTCTAGCAGCTTGGTGGCAATGACTTTGGGGAAACATCACTATCTCATCTGGAAGATCAACTCCCACCCAATTCAAGTGATTGTTGCACTCAGAAAATCTGAGCACAAGCTCAACGATTGAGCTTTTCTCCCTTAGTTTGCAGGCTAAGAAAATCGTCGGAGGTCTCATACCTCTTGACGTGGGCACGAGCCTGAAATCCCAATTTCAGCCCTTGAAACATCTCATATGTTCCGCGATGTTTCGAAAACGTCTTTAGTGCCTCAACTCTAAACCGTTTAATTGAACTATCACGTAGTTATCAAAATGTGTATGTCCGATGTTCGCAACATCCACAAACGACGTTTGGGGTTCGGCACACTGAGCAGTGCATTAAGGACATAAGCTTTCTACTGTCCGCATAATTGCTACTTTCAACTTTCAACTATATTTTCTCTAGGAACATATCTAAAACAGTAGAACTAAAGCGCGAGCTACGACATAATTTGCAAAATCCTTTTGACTATGTTCAGATAATTAAGTTCATCTTATGAACTCCCACTCAGATAGACATCCCTCTAGTCATCTAAGTGATTACATGATCCGAGTCAACTAGGCCGTGTCCGATCATCACGTGAGACGGACTAGTCATCATCGGTGAACATCTTCATGTTGATCGTATCTACTATACGACTCATGCTTGACCTTTCGGTCTACGTGTTCCGAGGCCATGTTTGTACATGCTAGGCTCGTCAAGTTAACCCTAAGTGTATTGCATGTGTAAATCTGTCTTACACCCGTTGTATGTGAACGTAAGGATCTATCACACCCGATCATCACGTGGTGCTTCGAAGCGACGAACTTTAGCAACGGTGCACAGTTAGGGGAGAACACTTCTTGAAATTGGTGTAAGGGATCATCTTATTTACTACCGTCGTTCTAAGTAAACAAGATGCATAAACATAATAAACATCACATGCAACTATATAGTAGTGACATGATATGGCCAATATCATATAGCTCCATTGATCTCCATCTTCGGGATTCCATGATCATCATCGTCACCGGCATGACACCATGATCTCCATCATCATGATCTCCATCATCATGTCTTCATGAAGTTGTCTCGCCAACTATTACTTCTACTACTATGGCTACCGGTTAGCAATAAAGTAAAGTAATTACATGGCGTTGTTCAATGACACGCAGGTCATACAATAAATAAAGACAACTCCTATGGCTCCTGCCGGTTGTCATACTCATCGACATGCAAGTCGTGAATCCTATTACAAGAACATGATCAATCTCATACATCACATATCATTCATCACATTCTTCTTGGCCATATCACATCACATAGCATACCCTGCAAAAACAAGTTAGACGTCCTCTAATTGTTGTTGCATGTTTTACGTGGCTGCTATGGGTTTCTAGCAAGAACGTTTCTTACCTACGCAAAACCACAACATGATATGCCAATTGCTATTTACCCTTCATAAGGACCCTTTTCATCGAACCTGTTCCGACTAAAGTGGGAGAGACTGGCACCCGCTAGCCACCTTATGCACCAAGTGCATGTCAGTCGGTGGAACCTGTCTCACGTAAGAGTACGTGTAAGGTCGGTCCGGGCCGCTTCATCCCACAATACCGTCGAAACAAGATTGGACTAGTAACGTTAAGCATATTGAACAAAATCAACGCCCACAACTACTTTGTGTTCTACTCATGCAAAGAATCTACGCAATAGACCTAGCTCATGATGCCACTGTTGGGGAACGTAGCAGAAATTCAAAATTTTCCTACGTGTCACCAAGATCTATCTATGGAGAAACCAGCAACGAGGGGAAGGAGAGTGCATCTACATACCCTTGTAGATCGCTAAGCGGAAGCGTTCAAGTGAATGGGGTTGATGGAGTCATACTCGTCGTGATTCAAATCACCGATGATCCTAGTGCCGAACGGACGGCACCTCCGCGTTCAACACACGTATAGCCCGGTGACGTCTCCCATGCCTTGATCCAGCAAGGAGAGAGGGAGAGGTTGAGGAAGACTCCATCCAGCAGCAGCACAATGGCATGGTGGTGGTGGAGGAGCGTGGCTATCCTGCAGGGCTTCGCCAAGCACCACAGAAGAGGAGGAAGAAGAGATGCAGGGTTGCACCAACGAGAGATCGAATCACGTATTTTGGGCAGCCCCTAGGCCTCATATATATAGGGGAAGGGGAGGAGGGTGCGCCCCCTCTAGGGTTCCCACCCCTAGAGGGGCGGCAGCCCCAAACCCATCTATGGGTGGCGGCCACAAGGGGGAAGGAGAGGGAGGCGCAGGGAGTATGGGCCTTAGGGCCCATCTGCCCTTAGGGTTTGCCCTCTCCCCTCCTAGTTGCGCCTTGGGCAAGGGTGGGAGGCACACCATCCCACTCTGGGGCTGGTCCCTTTCCACTCTAGGCCCATGCAAGCCTCCGGGGCCGGTGGCCCCACTTGGTGGACCCCCGGGACCCTTCCGGTGGTCCCGGTACGTTACCGATAAAACCCGAAACTTTTCCGGTGACCAAAACAGGACTTCCCATATATAAATCTTTACCTCCGGACCATTCTGGAACTCCTCGTGACGTCCGGGATCTCATCCGGGACTCCGAACAACATTCGGTAACCACATACAAACTTCCTTTATAACCCTAGCGTCATCGAACCTTAAGTGTGTAGACCCTACGGGTTCGGGAGACATGCAGACATGACCGAGACGTTCTCCAGTCAATAACCAACAGCGGGATCTGGATACCCATGTTGGCTCCCACATGTTCCACAATGATCTCATCGGATGAACCACGATGTCAAGGACTCAATCAATCCCGTATACAATTCCCTTTGTCTAGCGGTATTGTACTTGCCTGAGGTTCGATCGTCGGTATACCGATACCTTGTTCAATCTCGTTACCGGCAAGTCTCTTTACTCGTTCCGTAATACATCATCCCGTGATCAACCCCTTGGTCACATTGTGCACATTATGATGATGTCCTACCGAGTGGGCCCAGAGATACCTCTCCGTTTACACGGAGTGACAAATCCCAGTCTCGATTCGTGCCAACCCAACAGACACTTTCGGAGATACCTGTAATGCACCTTTATAGCCACCCAGTTACGTTGTGACGTTTGGTACACCCAAAGCATTCCTACGGTATCCGGGAGTTGCACAATCTCATGGTCTAAGGAAAAGATACTTGACATTAGAAAAGCTTTAGCATACGAACTACACGATCTTTGTGCTAGGCTTCGGATTGGGTCTTGTCCATCACATCATTCTCCTAATGACGTGATCCCGTTATCAACGACATCCAATGTCCATGGTCAGGAAACCGTAACCATCTATTGATCAACGAGCTAGTCAACTAGAGGCTTACTAGGGACATGGTGTTGTCTATATATCCACACATGTATCTGAGTTTCCTATCAATACAATTATAGCATGGACAATAAACGATTATCATGAACAAGGAAATATAATAATAACCAAATTATTATTGCCTCTAGGGCATATTTCCAACAAAGGTATCAACGACTGTAGCAACAATGACAGGCTATGCAACAGAATAGGAGTAACCGAACAGTAACATGCTACACTACTCTCATGCAAGTAGTATAGAGAAGAATAGGCGATATCTAGTGATCAAGGGGGGGGGGCTTGCCTAGTTGCTTTGGCAAGGAGGGGTCGTCGGTGACGTAGTCGTACTCAATCGCATCAACGCCGGTATCGGGGTCTAGCGGAGAAGAAGAGGGGGAATGAAACGGTAAATATGGAGCAAACAAAGCATCACAAAATATAACAAGGCAATACGCGGTGCCAGGAGTGATCTAATGCAGGGATAGGGGGTACCGGCGGAGGGGGAAAACATCCGGGAAAGTATCCCGGTGTTTCGCATTTTCAGACAGAAGAAACGAAGGTGAAATGTTGCATGTTCTCTATGCTAGGGACGTGTGGCTGACGAACGGGCTGCGTATTCGGATTCGTCTCGTCGTTCTGAGCAACTTTCATGTACAAAGTTTTTCCAACCGAGTTACAGATTATTTTATATTAATTTTTAAAGTTCTAAATCATTTTTTTAAATTATTATTAATTTGAAATTAAATAGGAAATGCTAAATGTACCGAGCCTACACAACAGTGTACACATGGGCTGACATGTGGGCCAGGGGGACCCAGTTGACCAGTCAAAGTTTGACTGGTCAACAGAAGTTGGGGGCCCCCTGTCATTGACTGCCTAGTTAACTAACAGTTTTAGTTAGACTAATTAGGTAGTTAACAGGTTAATTAACAAGATTAATTAGATTAATTAATTCATTTGGTTAATTAATTAACTAATTATTTTAATTATTATATCTTTTCATTTATTTATTTTTCGTTTTCGGGTGGACCCGCGTGTCATTGGCTAGAGGCCTTAGCGGGCACTGGGCGCAAAGCGGGACGGACCGATCGGGCACCCGCCCAGAAGGGGGCGAGGCCACGGCCGGTGGCGGCCCCATGGCAGGTGACCGCCAGCGGCAGCGGCGGAGGAGCATCGGGGCGCGACAGTGGCGGAGCGGCATAAGGCCAGTGGCCAGGGACAGAGCTACACGTGCAGTCACGGGCAGAGGCTGCCGCCGACGCCAACAGCGACGGGAGGCAAGCAAGGCACGACGGCGGGTCCGGCCGGATGGAGCAGGGCGGAAGCCGCCTCGACCGAGTGCGGCGATGCGCTTGATAGCGCACGGGAGCAATGACGAGCATGGATGCGGGGCGACGACATGCGCGGGCGCAGGCGCGTGCGGCGTGGGTGCCTGGCCGTGGGCGCGCCCGGTGTGCGGCGGGAGCAAGGCCGAGGAGAAGGAGGGGGGGCCTCACGAGGTAGCTGTAGGGTACGGGGCAGCGGGGCTCGGGGAGGAAGATGGGGATGACGGCGACGACGAAGAGGGCGGCGAGGCGAAGGCGCGTCGAGCTTCAGGCGGCAAGGATCGGAGAAGCCGTTCGGGAAGGAGACGAGGAGGTCCGGTGGGGAGGGCGGTCCAGCGAGGGCGGGTCCGAGCGGCACCGCAGGGTGACGGCGACGAGCGATGTCGGCGACAGAGTCATGGCGGCGCGGGGAGGAGACGAGGAGGCGACGGATCCAGCGACGAAACTTGGCGGCGGGCCACGGGATCCGCGGGCGGCAACGGCAACTTCGACGAGGTGCGGTCGGGGTTGAGCCCCGATCCAGATCGGGGGGTGAGAGGGACGAGAGAGGGGGGGTTCTCCTTGATCCAGATTGGATCGAGAGGGGGGAGGGAGTGGCGACGTGAGGGGGAAAGTGGGGGAGTCGGTTAGGGTTCCAGGGGTGGGGAGGGCCATATAGGCCAGGGGCGACTGGGCCGGCCAGCTGGGCCGGCTTTGGCCAGCTGGGCCATTCAGCCTAGCGGAGGGGGGGGGGCTTTTCAATCCTTTTTTTGTTTTGTCTTTCTTTTTTATTTAATGTTCTTTTCTATTTTATTAAATTTTAGCTTTTATAAAATACAAAGCTGTACCTAAAAGAGCATTAATAATTATGCCCCTACCACAATTAGCTTCGCACCTAAAACAAAATAGTATGTATCTGTTTATTATTTTAAATTCATTTAAATAATTGGTTTTGCTACTGTTTTAGTTAGTTTAGTGCATTTAAACATTTTATAAAGACTTGGTTTCTCCACCAATATTACTTATGAATTATTTGTCACCTCCAGAACATTTTAGTTTTAATATTTGAAAATTTTTATCATTTCACTCGACTTTGAATTTGAATTCGAACGAGATTTGAATCATCGCGAGATTAGGAATAGTGACCGGGGTGACGTGGCATCATTAACAGAGGTTTATTGTAGCTTAATTATCGGGCGTCACAACATCATATGATGTTATTTCCAATGAAGTTTATATAAAGTCCCAGCTCAATATTATCTTACTAAGCCGGCTCTTTGGGGCTACACGTTGCTGCTCGAATCTACATGATCATGCATGCAAAGTCCCTGCTCATTATTGCATAATGACCCAGTCCTTGGGGGCTACACTGGTTGAAGTTTTTATGAGCATAAGACAATTACAAGTCCCAAGTTGCTGCAAGCATGACAACCCGGCACTTGGGGCTACATATGTGGAATACTTAGTCTATGACTAATGATTGAGATGAACAACCTAGATTTCTTCAAGCTTGTGACATTCATATTGAAATAAGTCTTAAGTTGTTACTACGTTCCCTTCTTAAGACTTGGGGGCTACAAGTGAGATACATATAAGAGAGGTACGCTTTCAAAGCTGATGTTAACAAACAATTATGACCCGGTGCCATCAATATTTATAAACCGGCAATTTTGGCAATGATAAACCGGCAAGTTTTACATCTTTAAGCCGGCTGAAAATCAGATGAGTATTTCAAGACTAATATTTTTTGCATTGGGAGCTGAATCAAATGAATTATCCTTCATAGTATTTCTCTATGAGAAACCAATGTCAAAGCTGGCCTATTGACCCGGATTTTCTAGAAGAAGTAAATGACAAGGAATTAAGGATGATCAGGTGCCGGCTTACAAAAATTCTTAAACCGGAGCATAATCTGTCAAAATTGTTCTTGTGTTTGTTTTACAGGATCAGTTTAACATGGATAAATCCAAATTAAACTAGGGGCTAATGTCGGGGATATACCCCGCGGTATGACACGACCGGAGATATGACCCGGACGGGACTTGGTGTTTCATTGGTAACCCGGCATATGTTAAGTCAGATGATACCCGACACTTGGGGGCTACATATGTGGAATACTTAGTCTATGACTAATGATTGAGATGAACAACCTGGATTTCTTCAAGCTTGTGACATTCATATTGAAGCAAGCCTTAAGCTGTTACTACGTTCCCTTCTTAAGACTTGGGGGCTACAAGTGATATACATATAAGAGAGGCACGCTTTCAAAGCTGATGTTAACAAACAATTATGACCCGGTGCCATCAATATTTATAAACCTGCAATTTTGGCAATGATAAACCGGCAAGTTTTACATCTTTAAGCCGGTTGACAATCAGATGAGTATTTCAAGACTAATATTTTTTGCATTGGGAGCTGAATCAAATGAATTGTCCTTCATAGTATTTCTCTGTGAGAAACCAATGTTAGCAAATTGAGTATGAAGTTGGCCTATTGACCCGGATTTTCTAGAACAAGGAAATGACAAGGAATTAAGGATGATCAGGTGACGGCTTACAGAAGTTCTTAAACTGGAGCATAATCTGTCAAAATTGTTCATGTGTTTGTTTTACAGGATCAGTTTAACATGGATAAATCCAAATTAAACTAGGGGCTAATGTCGGGGATATACCCCGCGGTATGACCCGACCGGAGATATGACCTGGCCGGGACTTGGTGTTTCATTGGTAACCCGATAGATGTTAAGTCAGATTATAACCCGGCAGATGTTAAATCAGATGATAACCCGGCAGATGTTAAGTAAGATGGTAAACCGACAGACAGTCATAACCCAGCAGACAGAGTTGTCTAGGGTTAATAAGCCCGAGATGTTAACAAGCCCACGAAGAGAAGTCAGAATAGTTTAAGTCTTAGTCTGAGATGGACTCTACATGTAACCCGCCCCTTCAACTTATATAAGGAGGGGCAGGGCACCCCAAGAGGGGAGAGAGAATAATCTTAAGGTTAGACACAACTAGGAGAGCCAGTTTACGGCGACTCCCTGGTGATGATAATGAGACCTAGCCACAAACAGCATGTAGGGTTGTTACCGGATGATGTTTCCCGGGGCCCGAAGTTGTCTAAACCCTTGTCTTGTGTGTTGATCCGTCTCGCGTATCTCATCCCGATCAACCCCTCTCAAGCTACCACATAGATGTGTTGGCCTCACGACTAAGTCCTCACACTAGGACATCTACCGTGACAATTCCATGACAGTTGCGGTGGCATGTTTTTGATGCAAAGGGCCAGGTCAGAATTCTTCTGTTTGTTTCAGTTGTCATTATTTTCCCAGGTCAACCTTCTTGTACATTCTTGATTTATAATGCAAAGGCAGAGGACCCAACATTCGTCCTAAAAAACTGGTTCAGTAATTTGCTTTGTCTATGTGATAGGTACTTGGACCGGTGGCATCCCAGATAGTTGTTGTGCTTCAAGGCAAGGACAAGCCAACCTGTGTACCTCATGTGGAAGATGGAGACATGTGTATTATTCTTAATGCAAAAGATATTTGTGTTACAGGAAGAAAAATGAGTGACAAAATTTACTATTGGCATACAGGGTTAGTAATTCTAGCAAATACTTTTGTATACCTTATTTGGTATTATTATTAATTTCTTCTGTCATGTGCATTTTTCCATTTTTTGGATAGGTATGTTGGCCACCTGAAAGAAAGAAAGATGACCAGATGGCAAAAGACCCAACTGAAGTGATCCATAAAGCTGTCATGCGCATGCTTCCTCACAATAAATTGCATGATGTAAGTGAAATTTCATGGAAGAAAAGAACAAAATCCAATAAAATACCATAAGATCCCCATCCATCTTTTCTTTTGTGTAGTTCCAAGTGGCTGATATTCCATGTATACCGAATTACTGATGGGCCGTAGTCTATTCTTTCCCCTTCTCAAATTACCATTTAACATGCAGTACTAGTTTTATGATGGTATTCTCATTAAAATCTCCTATTTTGCTCCTCTAGGATAGGGATCGCAAGTTGACGATATTTGCTGAAGGTGAGCATCTATTTCATGATCGCCTCTCGAACCTTGTCATGCCACCACGCAAAGTACGTGAGATGCGCCCCTGGGCAAGACGTGCAATGATAAGGACATAGAATAAAGATCAGGACAGGGAACCTAAGAAAGCCGAGGGAGAAGTAGCTAAGAATGACAAAATTGCAGCCGCTGCATAAGTCACCTTCAAATGTGTGTGGACTATGGAGAGACCTATGATCCGCGCCACCACGAATCTATCTGATGCGTTTTTTGGATGATGATCTGCGTACCTTTCATCCCTTCGACATGTAGTCATTCGTGTTGAATTTCATAGAAAGGAAGCAGTACAATCTTATCAAGCCTTGTTAAGGTAGCCAGATTGCTGGGAAGCCCGCCGAGTTGAGTTGAGGAGGCACTAGAACCTGCAAAAGCTCAAACTCATTTTGAATTTTCTTTTCTTAAACCTGTAACTCGGATCTTGTATTGCAATAAAACTCCTCGCATTATGCAGAATATCCATCTTGAATGGAGCAAATAATTCATTAGGTCGAGCTATAACTCACCCTTTTTTGTCAAAAAGAACGATAGTTTTTGTAGACTAAAAATCCCTCCGATTTTGAACTAAAACCATACACTTATTATGGATTGGAGGGAGTACTATTCTGTGAACGAAAATGTATTTTAAGAAAAAGAAAAATGAGCACCATTTCCCAGGGTTAACCATTTTCTAAAACTAAATTTTGAGATTCAACTTTTTTCGAGACTATCTTGAGAACCAATTTTTTTCCAAAAGGAACACCTTGTGTGCTATCAAACGTCACAACGTAACTGGGTGATTATAAAGATGCTCTACTGGTGTCTCCGAAGGTGTTTGTTGGGTTGGCATAAATCGAGATTATGATCTGTCACTCCGAGTATCGAAGAGGTATCTCTAGGCCCTCTCGGTAATGCACATCACTATAAGCCTTGCAAACAATGTGAATAATGAGTTAGTTGCGGGATGATGTATTACGGAACGAGTAAAGAGACTTGCCGGTAACGAGATTGAACTAGGTATGATGATACCGACGATCAAATCTCGGGAAAGTAACATACCGACGACAAAGGGAATGACGCATGCTGTTATGCGGTTTGACCGAAAAAGATCTTCATAGAATATGTAGGAACCAATATGAGAATCCAGGTTCCTCTATTGGTTATTGACCGAAGATGTGTCTCGGTCATGTCTACATAGTTCTCGAACCCGTAGGGTCTACACGCTTAAACGTTCGATGACGATTTGTGTTATGAGTTATGTGTTTTGGTGACCGAAGTTTGTTCGAAGTCCCGGATGAGATCATGGACATGATGAGGAGTCTCGAAATGCTCGAGGGTTAAAGATTGATATATTGGAGGGTTATATATGGACACCGGAATGGTTCCGAAGAGGTTCGGGGATTTTTCGGAGTACCGGGAAGTTACTGGAACCCCCCCCCCCCCGGGAAAGTTAATGGGCCTCATGGGCCATAGTGGAGGAGAGGAGGCGGGCCACGGGAGGTGGCGCACGCCCCTCCCCCCCCCCCCCTTGCCCAATCCGAATTGGACAAGGGGAGGGGGGCCTGTTGGGGATCGTAGCAGAAATTTAAAATTTTCTACGCATCACCAAGATCAATCTATGGAGTAATCTAGCAACGAGGGAAAGGGGAGTGCATCTACATACCCTTGTATATTGCTAAGCGGAAGCGTTACAAGAACGCAGATGAAGGAGTCGTACTTGCAGCAATTCAGATCGCGGTTGATTCCGATCTAAGCGCCGAACAACGACGCCTCTGCGTTCAACACACGTGCAGCCCGATGACGTATCCCATGCCTTGATCCAGCAAGGGCAGAGGGAGAGGTTGGGGAAGACTCCGTCCAACAGCAGCACGACGGCGTGGTGGTGGTGGAGGACCATGTCACTCTAGCAGGGCTTCGCCAAGCACTGCGAGAGACGAGGAGGGAGAGGGGTAGGGCTGCGCCAGGGAGAGGAAAACTCATGTGTTGGGCAGCCCCAAAACCCCCACTATATATAGGGGAAGGGGAGAGGGGGTCGGGCCCCTCCAGATCCCATCTATAGGGGAGGGGCGGCGGCCAGGAGGGGGAGACTTGCCCCCCAAGCAAGGTGGAGGCGCCCCCTCCCCTAGGGTTTTCAACCCTAGGCACCTTGGGCCCTTGGGGAGGGGCGCACCAGCCCACTATGGGCTGGTTCCCTCCCATATTCAGCCCATTAAGTCCCCCGGGGCAGGTGGCCCCACCCGGTGGACCCTCGGACACCTTTCGGTGGTCCCGGTACAATACCGATAACCCCCGAAACTATTCCGGTGACTGAAACTGGACTTCCCATATATAAATCTTTACCTCCGGACCATTCCGGAACTCCTCGTGATGTCCGGGATCTCATCCGGGACTCCGAACAACATTCGGTAACCACGTATATCTATTCCCTATAACCCTAGCGTCATCGAACCTTAAGCGTGTAGACCCTACGGGTTCGGGAACCATGCAGACATGACCGAGACAACTCTCCGGCCAATAACCAACAGCGGGATCTGGATACCCATGTTGGCTCCCACATGTTCCACGATGATCTCATCGGATGAACCACGATGTCAAGGATTCAATCAATCCTGTATACAATTCCCTTTGTCTACTAGTATGATACTTGCCCGAGATTCGATCGTCGGTATCCCGATACCTTGTTCAATCTCGTTACCGGCAAGTCTCTTTACTCGTTCCATAACACATCATCCCGCGATCAACTCCTTGATCACATTGTGCACATTATGATGATGTCCTACCGAGTGGGCCCATAGATACCTCTCCGTCACATGGAGTGACAAATCCCAGTCTCGATTCGTGCCAACCCAACAGACACTTTCAGAGATACCCGTAGTGCACCTTTATAGCCACCCAGTTACGTTGTGACGTTTGGTACACCCAAAGCATTCCTACGGTATCCGGGAGTTGTACAATCTCATGGTCTAAGGAAAAGATACTTGACATTTAGAAAAGCTTTAGCATATGAACTACACGATCTTGTGCTAGGCTTAGGATTGGGTCTTGTCCATCACATCATTCTCCTAATGATGTGATCCCGTTATCAACGACATCCAATGTCCATGGTCAGGAAACCGTAACCATCTTTTGATCAACGAGCTAGTCAACTAGAGGCTTACTAGGGACATGGTGTTGTCTATGTATCCACACATCTATCTGAGTTTCCTATCAATACAATTCTAGCATGGATAATAAACAATTATCATAAACAAGGAAATATAATAATAACCATTTTATTATTGCCTCTAGGGCATATTTCCAACAACGCCCCCTTTCCTTCTCCTTCTCCCCCCTTTCCCCTTTCCGCCTCTTCGTTGGAAGGAAAGGGGGGCCGAATCCTACTAGGAGTGGAGTCCTAGTAGGACTCCCCCCATGGCGCGCCACCCCTGGCTAACCACCTCCTCCTCCCCTCCTTTATATACGGGGGCGGGGCGCACCCCGAAGGCACACCAAGAATTCTCTTAGCCGTGTGCGGTGCCCCCTCCACAGTTTACTCCTCTGGTCATAGCATTGTAGTGCTTAGGCGAAGCCCTGCGCGGATCACATCACCATCACCGTCGCCACACCGCCGTGCTGACGGAACTCTCCCTTGACCCTCTACTGGATCAAGAGTTCGAGGGACGTCATCGAGCTGAACGTGTGCTGAACATGGAGGTGCCGTCCGTTCGGTACTTGGATCAGTTGGGTCGTGAAGACGTTCGACTACATCAACCGCTTTAACCTAATGCTTCCGCTTTCGGTCTATGAGGGTACGTGGACACACTCTCCCTCTCTCATTGCTATGCATCTCCTAGATAGGTCTTGCGCGTTCATAGGATTTTTTTTGAAATTGCATGCTACGTTCCCCAACAGAACATCTCTATGTTGATCATATCTACTATATGATTAACGCTTGACCTTTTGGTTTCAAGTGTTCCGAGGCCATGTCTGTACATGCTAGGCTCGTTAAGTTTAACCTAAGTATTCCGCATGTGCAAAACTGTCTTGCACCCGTTGTATGTGAACGTAGAGTCTATCACACCCGATCATCATGTGGTGTCTCAAAACGATGAACTATAGCAATGGTGTATACTCAGGGAGAACACTTTTACCTTGAAATTTAGTGAAGGGATCATCTTATAATGCTACCATCGTTCTAAGCAAACTAAGATGCATAAAAGATAAACATCACATGCAATCACAATATGTGACATGATATGGCCATCATCATCTTGTGCTTTTGATCTCCATCTCCAAAGCAAGGTCATGATCTCCATTGTCACCGGCTTGGCACCTTGATCTCCATCGTAGCGTCATTGCGTCGAGGTCGTCACACCAACTATTGCTTCTACAACTATCGCTAACACATAGTGATAAAGTAAAGCAATTACATGGCGCTTGCACTTCATACAATAAAGAGATAACCCTAAGGCTCCTGCCGGTTGTCGATATTACAAAACATGATCATATCATACATCAACATATATCATATAATATCTTGACCATATCACATCACAACATGCCCTGGGAAAACAAGTTAGACGTCCTCTACTTCGTTGTTGCATGTTTTACGTGGCTGCTATGGGCTTCTAGCAAGAACTGTTCTTACCTATGCATAAAACCACAATAGTGATTCATGAAGTTTGTTGTTTTAACCTTCTTCAAGGACCGGCCGTAGTCAAATTCAATTCAACTAAAGTTGGAGAAACAGACACCCGCCAGCCACCTTTATGCAAAACTAGTTGCATGTCGGTTGGTGGAACCGGTCTCATGTGCGTGGACATGTAAGGTTGGTCCGGGCCACTTCATCCCACAATACCGCCAAATTAAAATAAGACGTTGGTGGTAAGAAGTATGACTATCACCGCTCACAACTCTTTGTGTTCTACTCGTGCATATCATCTACGCATAGACCTCACTCATGATGCCACTATTGGGAATCGTTGCATGGAAAACAAAAAAAAATTCTACGCACACGCAATGATATATCCATGGATATGCATATCAATGAGGGGGAGAGTGTGTCCACATACCCTCGTAGACCGTAAGTGGAAGCGTTTCACAATGCGGTTGATGTAGTCGAACTTTCTTCGCGATTCAACTGATCTAGTATCGAACGTACGACACCTTCATGTTCTGCACACATTCAGCTCGGTGACGTCCCTCGCCTTCTTGATCCAGCAAGACGTCGAGGTAGTAGATGAGTTTCGTCAGCATGACGGCGTGGTGACAGTGATGGTGAAGTGATCTCCGCAGGGCTTCGCCTAAGCACTACGAACATATGACCGGGGGTGTAAAGGATGGAGGGGGGCGCCACACACGGCTAACAATTGATCTGTTGTGTGCTAGGCGCCCCCTCCCACACATATATATAGGTGGGAGGGAGAGAGGAGCAGCCAAATGAGGCGCCCAAGTAGGAGGAATCCTACTTGGGGTCCATGCGCCCCCCTTTCCTTATTTGGAGTGCGGGGAAAGGCAGGGGAGGGTGGCGCCCCGACCCCCTTTTCCTTTCTCCCATGAGAGGGAAAGGCAAGAGGGGCTAGCCCTCCCCTTTTCCTTCCCTAGGGCTGGCCAAACAAGGAAGGGGGCGCACTAGTCCCCCTTGTGGGATGGTCCGTCCCCTTCTTTGGCCCATAAGGCCCATAACTTGCCGGGGGGGTGCCCGGAACCCCTTCTGGTGACTCGATTCCTTCCCGATACATCCCAAAACACTTCTTGTGTCCAAATACCATCGTCCTATATATCAATCTTTACCTCTCAATCATTTCGAGACTCCTCGTCATGTACGTGATCTCATCCGAGACTCCGAACAACATTCGGTCACCAAAACATATAACTCATATAACACTATATCGTCAATGAACGTTAAGCGTGTGGACTGAGGGAGTCCTAGATTAGGGGGTGTCCGGATAGCCGGACTACCATCATCAGCCGAGCTATCATCGGCCGGACTATCATCATCGACCGGACTCCAAGACTATGAAGATACAAGATTGAAGACTTCGCCCCGTGTCCGGATGGGACTTTCCTTGGCGTGGAAGGCAAGCTTGGCGATACGGATATGTAGATCTCCTACTATTGTAACCGACTCTATGTAACCCTAGCCCTCTCCGGTGTCTATATAAACTGGATGGCTCTAGTCCGTAGGACACAACAACAACAACCATTACAATCATACCATAGGCTAGCTTCTAGGGTTTAGCCTCCTTGATCTCGTGGTAGGTCCACTCTTGTAAACATCCACAATATCAATATCAATCAAGCAGGACGTAGGGTTTTACCTCCATCAAGAGGGCCCGAACCTGGGTAAAACATCGTGTCCCTCGTCTTCTGTTACCATCCGCCTAGACGCACAGTTCGGGACCCCCTACCCGAGATCCGCCGGTTTTGACACCGACATTGGTGCTTTCATTGAGAGTTCCTCTGTGTCGTCACCGATAGGCTTGATGGCCTCTTCAGTCGACAACGACGCAGTCCGGGATGAGACTTTTCTCCCCGGATAGATCTTCGTACTCGGCGGCTTCGCACTGCGGGCCAACTCACTTGGCCATCTGGAGCAGATCGAAAGCTACGCCCCTGGCCGTCAGGTCAGGTTTGGAAGCCTAAACTTCACGGCCGATATCCGCGGGGACTTGATCTTCGATGGATCTGAGCCACAGCCGAGCGTGCCGCGCTGTCACGATGGGCACGACCTAACTCTGCCACCGGACAACATCTTGGAGGCCACACACGAATCCGCTCCGACCCATAGTCCGGAGCCGATCACTCAGATCGAGGACGGATGGCTAGACACCGCCTCGGGAGCTGCAACTTCTACGGCGATGGAGCCGAACACTTATCTTGTCCCGCATAAAGCCCATGACTCCGAGGTGCCGGACCCCCTGCCGGACTTCGAACCTCCTGCGCCCCTGCTAGTCGAATCCGATTGGGCGCCGATCATGAAATTCACCGCTGCGGACACCTTTCAGCACTCACCCCTCGGCGATATCTTAAATTCGCTGAAGCATCTCTCACTATCTGAAGAGCCCTGGCCGAACTACGGCCAGGATGGTCGGGACGCGGACAATAAAGAAATTCAGAGCCCACCCACCACCCACTTCATAGCCACCGTCGACGATCTAACTAACGTGCTAAACTATGACTCCGATGACATCAACGGTATGGACGACGATGCCGGAGACGATCAAGAACCAGCGCCTACAGGGCACTGGAAGGCCACTTCGTCACATGACATACATATGGTGGACACCCCAAAGGGAAGCGATGCCGAGGAACAACGGGACGCGGTAGAGGATAATCCCGCCGATAAACAACCAAACGGCGACGTAGACTCCGCCCTAAGTCCCACCTCGATCAAAGCAGCATTCCTAACGACCCAGTGATAGAGCAGGGAAAACCAGCGGACGACGAAGAAACAACCAAGCAACCATCCGAACAGGACGAACCGGATAATCAACCCCTTCACGGAGCAATCAACAGTCCGGACACACCACCGGAGCATAAGAACCTTCACAAAAGACTCGTCGCCACTGCAAGAAGTTTGAAAAAGGAAAAACGGAAGCTCAAAACAGCGGAAGACATCCTCAGAATGAAGTGGAGCAAAATAGTCAAGACCGCAGACAAATATGGCAATGGCCATCAAACAAAGAGCTACCCGAAGCGCAAGCTGCTGCCAGAATTCGATGAGGAAGCCATAGAGCCCTCACAGTCAAAAAATAAAGAGGCCGCCTGGCCAGATAGACGGCCAGATGACAGGCCAAAAGCGACAAGCGACACCGCACACAAGCCGACTTATGATCCTGGGAAAATGGACGACCCAACTAGGTCCATCTACGGGCCAAAAAAGAGGGCCCCAGGAAGTAACACAACACGACAAGTGTTCGAAGACAGCGGCACACCCAAATACAGGGGCGCCGCACACCCGCTATGTTTTACCGATGAGGTGCTGGATCATGAATTTCCAGCAAGGTTCAAACCCATAAACATAGAGGCATACGACAGCACAACAGACCCCGGAGTCTAGATAGAAGATTACATACTACACATACACATGGCCAGAGGAGATGATCTCCACGCCATAAAATACTTACCCCTCAAGCTCAAAGGGCCAGCTCGGCATTGGCTCAAAAGCCTCTCAGAAAACACTGCTGGAAGTTGGGAAGAGCTTGAGGACGTGTTTAGAGCAAATTTTCAAGGGACTTATGTCCGACCTCCGGATGCAGACGATCTGAGTCATATAACCCAACAGCCCGGAGAGTCAGATTCTGGAACAGGTTCCTTACCAAAAAGAACCAAATAGTCGACTGTCCGGACGCGGAAGCCTTAGCAGCTTTTAAACACAACGTCCGAGACGAATGGCTCGCCAGACACCTCGGCCAAGAGAAGCCAAGAACAATGGCCGCGCTAACAAGCCTCATGACGCACTTTTGCGCAGGAGAAGACAGCTGGCTAGCAAGATGCAACACCAGCGACCCGAGTACATCCGAGATCAGATTTGGAAACGGAAAATCACGGCGCAGGAAAGATCAGCGCCGGAATAAAGAAAAAAGCCCAAAGGGCACGGCGGTCAATGCCGGATTCAAAAGCTCGCGGCCAAACAATAAAACACTGCCTCTTAAGGACAACAACGACGAGCTATCAAATTTAAACAAAATCTTAGATCGGATATGTCAAATCCACAGTACCTCCGGAAGGCCTGCAAACCATACCAACCGAAATTGTTGGGTTTTTAAACAGTCCGGCAGACTCAACGCCAGACACAAGGGGCTCGATGCGCCAAGCGAGGACGATGACGAACCCCACCAGCAGAGCACCGGAAGTCAAAAGACTTTCCCACAAGAAGTCAAAACAATAAACTCACTTCATGTGATAGTACGGAAAACCAACAAGGCACTCGCTAAGACAAGTGTCGCACGGTCCACCCCAGCGGAACACCGAGATTGGATGTCAAAACCAATCACTTTCGACCATCTGGATTAGTCCAGAAGTATCCGGAACGCAGGATAGACTGCCCTGATATCAGATCCCATAATAGACGGACTGCAATTCACGCAGGTTTTGATGGGCGGCGGCAGTAACTTAAACCTGCTATATCCGGACACAATCCGCAAGTCGGGATAAACCCCACTACAATTCGGCATAGCCGCACTTCCTTCAAAGGAGTGGCGCCAGGCCCTTACGCCAGGTGCACAGGTTCATTACTACTAGAAGTTGTGTTCGGGTCACCTGACAACTTCCGACGAGAAAAGCTAACCTTTCATGTCTCCCCATTTAAAAGTAGCTATCAAGCATCACTGGGACGGGAAGCTTTCGTCTGCTTCAATGCAATACCACATTACGCGTCTCTTACGCTTAAAATGCCCGGTCCACATGGCATCATTTCATTAAAAGGTCGCCTGAGACCCCGGACACGGCTGGACGAGTCCGGAATGAATAATCTAGGGGCTACCTAGCCGCACACCCCTTCACAAGGGTTTGTACATATAAGCCATAATGAGCTAGCATAGGCTCAGCTTTATTAATCTATATTTCAATTTTTTATGCACTTTCTCGCACGATTTCTTTTCCAAACTAAGTTCCTCTCTTTTTACAGATGAACAGCATGCACATTCGTCCAGGATACGGCACAACAGAGACACAGGCGCAGACGTGCAATAGGGACCCGTTGCAAGGACTCTTTTCAGACTAAGACCCTACGTAAACCTTTCTTACTGTCTGTTGTTGCTATAATCCCCTGGTTTCTCATTATAACCAGAGTGGAGCCTGGCGTTTTGGCATCGGTCGCGCCAGAAGAACTTGCCCGTACCTGGACACAAGGGGCTTAGGGCATTGTTTTGCCCGCTATTGTAAAGACCGAACACCTTCGGGAGTGTTCGGCGTCCCGAGTTAGGCCTTATATGCATCAGCTCCGAATCATGTCTTTGGTCAAATGTTGGGTTTGCCCGGCTCCTGTGTTTTGCTGCCTTACGTTCCGTATCATCGGCTAACGCGGCACCAGGAGAACTACTGCGATTGTGCCCCAGTTCGGCTGGGCGAGACGTCAGTAGAGAAAGCCGAAAACTGACTGTCATGATACAGCGAGAGACTGGTCAACCACTCGATCGACCATGTGAATGTTTAGAATTCCTCCGCTTTGACGAAGGGCCGTTTCCCGGCCAGGCACATATGCGCCCCAAATTCGGAGAGCGCGGTGCCCCCAGGGGCTATGTCGTAGCCCCACCCTCAAACTCCATGGCTAAGTGAAAGTAATAAAGCATTATAGTCCGGTTGCCTCGTTTGCTACGCTACCACCTCCTTTACAGGACCGAGACGTCGGATTAAGTGTGAAAACGCGCTATTTTTTGCGAACACCCCCGCACCTTGTGCGTGGGGGCTGAAGCCGACGACTGCCATCTTTCAGGTTATACACACGTATACATGAACGGCCGCATAGGAGATATTCTATTACTTGAACGCACAAGTATAAAAGGCGCTTACATCTTAAATATTGTTTTACATCATAAAAACGTTCATTCGAACGTAACATTTTTTAAGCACTGCGACTCTATTACACGAGCACCACGCAGCACTTCGCCAAAATAGTGCTCGGCGGGTAACCGGTTATCATCCGAACCCGGGGTCGCAATAGCGGTGGCATCCATCTCTGTCCAATGTGTCTTCACACGAGCGAGTGCCATCCGCGCACCCTCTATGTAGGCCGACCGCTTCATCGCCTTGATATGCGGCACCGCCCCAAGAAATTGCTGCAATAAGCCAAAGTAACTCTTCGGCTCGGGCCTATCCGGCCGGACATGGGTCACTATATCCTTAATAGCAAGCCCGGACAACCTATTTAGCTCAGCCCACTCGGCCAAACGATCGGTCAGCGGAAGTGAATGCTCCGGACTATGGAATTGAGACCAATACAGCTCTTCCGTCTTGTGATCCTTCTGGCTTCGAAAATGCACAACGGCATCCGCCGCACTCGCTGCTAAGTCCATATAAGGGTCCTACGGACCCCACAGTTGGCCCAGCTGAGCATACTTTGGATCCGTGAACCTTCGGCACAGCAGAAAAGGCTTGCCAGCTACAATTTCTCTGGCCTGGCGCAGCTCTTCCTTTATAGCCCGCATTGCAGAGTGAGCATCCTTGACTTCGGCGGTGGCCTTCTCCAGGTCTTCTTGCCCCGCTAGGCGCTCCTTCCCAAGAGCCTCATTGCGGTCGGTAGCATCTTTTAACTTCACGGCCATTTCGGCCATCTCTTCCCTGCTCCGGCAGTGTGCGGCCCTTTCTGCCACTAACTCCTCGGCCGCCCTCGAGGCTGCCGCATTACTCCTTCTGGCCTGCTCCTTGGCTTGAGCAAGTTCGGCCCGAAGGCTCTCCACAGCAGCGGCACTATCTGCATTTCACGCACATGTTGTAAGGAGCTGGCTTCGGCCCCTTACCAAGTGACCGCACAAAACACTTACCTTGCGACTCATCAAGTCGCCTGTTGACTAGCGTGATGTCCGCATCCGCAACAGCGAGTTGCCGCTTTAGTTCAGCAACTCCATCAGTCCGGCTGGCCCCCGGACAACCCGCCACCTGCATCGGCACGACAGAAATTTAAACATGTGATTTTGATCCTCGGCATGCTATCGATTTCGACAACCTACCGAGTCTCAGGGGCTACTATCTATACAGGGCGCATTCTATATGCTAAACTGTTAAAAGGTGTGTCATTTTTACGCACCTCAAACCCCGCCACCAAACTCCTGACGGCATTATGCAACCCGCCTTCGGCGGACGAAATCCTTTCAATCACCATGCTCATCAATGCGTGGTGATCTTCTGAGATAGACGCCTTCTCAAGCAGATCCTTTAGCCGTACACTAGTTGGCGCCGAACTATCCGGCTCTGCCAAACCAGGGGGCTCCCTCCGTGACGACACTTCAGGCTCGTCCGCCCTATCCGACGGTGCCCCGGACGGAGGCGTCTCGCTCTCCATCATCTCCGGACGAAGGTCCCCCGAAGACGAGCTCATTTGCGAAGGACGGAGATCCGAACTACAAGGTAAAAACTTTAGTTATCCTCAGAAGCACAAATAGGGATGTCCCTTACTATAAAACTCCTTTCTTTCTACTCACGGCTCGTTGGAGGGCTGATTCTCAAAGGGAGATTGTGCGGCCGGGGCCTCCCCGAACGCAGGGCCCTCTGGCGAAGATTTCTTCCCCCGTTTAGGGGCTTTTGCCCCCGGGTCCTCAGAGGCAGTCCTCTTCTCCCCTTGGAGAGAGGGATTTTCGATCCCCCCTCTTTCAAGAGCCTCCTTAGGCGAGGCAGTAGCTTTCCTGCTTTCCCCTTCGCCTTCCTCTAGAGGCGCAACCTCTAGCATCCGGACCAGCACGGAATCCGGCGCGGTCTCGGGGAGGGGGGCCAGGCACCATATCAATTTTGCTTCCGCTATCCACTTCTGTTTAGAAGGAAGTTGGTCATAAGGCGAATCATCGAAAGGCAAACAAACGGTATGTCCGGACTTGGAACTACTTACTTGAGTATCCGGGCGATTGTAGCTTAGGCCAGCATCCTCGGTCAATTCCGGACGCGCCTCTTGCGATCCGAAGAATAATTTGTACATCTCCAGGGGTGTCATACCCATGAAGTGTTGAAGAATCCGTGGGCCCTCCGGATTGAACTCCCACAGCCGGAGAGGGCGGCGTTTGCAGGGCGGGAGACGCCTAATCAGCATAACCTGCATTACCACCACCATATCGACCTTCCTCGTTTGGAGATCTCGAATCCGGCCCTGCAGTAGGGGCACGTCCTTTGACGGCCCCCAGTTGAGCCCTTGGTTGACCCACGACATCAACCGTCGTGGAGGTCCCGGGCGGAATAAGGGCGGCGGCTTTTGTCTGTGGCCCCTCGGAACGGTGATATAGAACCACTCTTGGAAGGAGCCAGCGGGCCACGGGGCATCGGCCCTCCTACTTATGGCCGCCCCGCCGCACTCCGCTTGACGCCCCCCGATCATCTTCGGCGCCACATTGAAGGTCTTCAGCCACAGGCCGAAGTGAGGGGTGACGCGGAGGAAGGCTTCGCAGACAACAATGAATGCGGAAATATGGAGGATGGACTCCGGAGCCAAATCATGGAAGTCCAACCCATAATAAAACATGAGCCCTCTCACAAAAGGATCCATCGGGAAGCCTAAACCCCGACGGAGGTGGGATACAAAAACGACATACTCGCCGGACTCGGGGGTGGGGATGTCCTGCCCTTCGGCAGGCAACCTGTGTGAAATCTCATAAGCCAGGTACTTGGCCTCCCGCAGCTTTAGCACGTCCTCCTCCGTGACGGAGGAGGGCATCCACCGGCCCTGGAGGTTGGAACCGGACATCGTTGAAGGTCCGAAGCGCTCGAATCTGGAGCTCTAGGTGCTGGAACTTGGAGCGGGGCGAGGATTCGATGGAGGATTGAAGAAAAGAAACGAGACTTGGTCCCGTTATAAAGAGGGAGAATACCAAGAGCCGTCTCCATGACCGTTTGGGACTCGCCTTCGATAGAGGGGGCGGGGCGACGGGCGCGGTTGGGTTACCCACGTCCGTATTGATGAGAATCCCGGATTAAGGGGGAACACGATCTCTGCTTCGACAAGATGTGCCAAGGAAACCGCTTCGCTAAATGCGCTGAGGTGGTAGAGTAAAAAACGATTCAAGTAATGGCTTGGTAGTGGCGTGACGTCATGCCACAAAAAACGTCAGCAGATCGAACTTGTGTATATATTATTCTCTCTACGGTGAAATGTGGAATTTATTTTGCAGAGCCGGACACTATCCTGGTGTTCACAATCTTCTATCATTCGGAGGAGGAACCCGCCTTGCAATGCCAAGCAATATACGCGCCGGACTTATCGTCATTGAAGCCTGGTTCAGGGGCTACTGAGGGAGTCCTGGATTAGGGGGTGTCCGGATAGCCGGACTACCATCATCAGCCGAACTATCATCGGCCGGACTATCATCATCGACCGGACTCCAAGACTATGAAGATACAAGATTGAAGACTTCGCCCCGTGTCCGGATGGGACTTTCCTTGGCGTGGAAGGCAAGCTTGGCGATACGGATATGTAGATCTCCTACTATTGTAACCGACTCTATGTAACCCTAGCCCTCTCCGGTGTCTATATAAACCGGATGGCTCTAGTCCGTAGGACACAACAACAACAACCATTACAATCATACCATAGGCTAGCTTCTAGGGTTTAGCCTCCTTGATCTCGTGGTAGGTCCACTCTTGTAAACATCCACAATATCAATATCAATCAAGCAGGATGTAGGGTTTTACCTCCATCAAGAGGGCCCGAACCTGGGTAAAACATCGTGTCCCTCGTCTCCTGTTACCATCCGCCTAGACGCACAGTTCGGGACCCCCTACCCGAGATCCGCCGGTTTTGACACCGACATGGACCCTACTGGTTCGAGAACTATGTACACATGACCGAGATACCTCTCCGGTCAATAACCAATAGCGGAACCTGGATGCTCATATTGTATCCTACATATTCTACGAAGATCTTTATCGGTCGAACCGTTATGACAACATACGTAATTCCCTCTGTCCATCGGTATGTTACTTGCCCAAGATTTGATCGTTGGTATCTTCATACGTAGTTCAATCTCGTTACCGGCAAGTCTCTTTACTCGTTCCATAATACATCACCTAGTGACCAACTCCTTAGTCATTTGCTTGCAAGCTTATGATGTGTATTACCGAGAGGGCCCAGGATACCTCTCCGATACTCGGAGTGACAAATCCTAATATCGATCTATGCCACCCCAACAAACACCTTTGGAGATACCTGTAGAGCATCTTTATGATCACCCAGTTACGTTGTGACGTTTGATAGCACACAAGGCATTCCTCCGGTATCCGGGAGTTGCATAATCTCATAGTCGAAGGAATATGTATTTGACATGAAGAAAGCAATAGCAATAAACTGAACGATGAATATGCTAAGCTAACGGATGGGTCTTGTCCATCACATCATTCTCCTAATGATGTGATCCCGTTATCAAATGATAACACATGTCTATGGCTAGGAAACCTTAACCATCTTTGATCAACGAGCTACTCTAGTAGAGGCTTACTAGGGTCACGGTATTTGTTTATATATTCACACATGTATTTAGGTTTCCGATCAATACAATTCTAGCATGAATAATAAAACTTTATCATGAATAAGGAAATATAAAACAACAACTTCATTATTGCCTCTAGGGCATATTTCCTTCAGTTTCCTCTTTGGTGCCAAGGAGGCAAGGACGTCCGCGGGTTCCCAAGGAATCCCCCAAAGGTTTCCATTCTGGTGCAACAAGACCAAGACCGCTGGCTCGACAGGACGGAGGTCATCGCCGAGCCCGCCACTGCGTCACGACCAGAAGCTTTGCAGACGAAGACCATCTTTAGACAGGAAAGGGTGTACTCCTGTCCCGTTTCAAATTCGTCGTTGTGGAATCCCTTCCCGCCTAAGCTATGAGGGAAGAGGACCAAGGCCACTATAAATATAGGTTAGACTCCACCGTAGAGAATGATAGATCCTTTAGCCATTGAGCTCTCCCGAGGTAGCTCACACATGTACTAGTTCGTACTCATCCTCCTTGTGAGGCAACCCACCACAAAGCAGGAGTGGGGTTTTACACCGCAAGGTGACCCGAACCTGGGTAAAGCGCCGTGTCCACCTCTTCTTCCTGCTCGCCCGAACCCGATGAAGCCAAGCCATGAGGCAGTGAGCACGGAGCTGCAACTAGGCTAGATCCTTCGCACACGCCCCAGAGTTCGAACCTTGTTTGGGTCAGTGGAGCCCCAATTCCGACAGTGTTGAATTTCGTAGGCAGGATGCACTACAATCTTATCAAGCGTTGTTAAGGTAGCCATATTGCTGAGAAGCCTACTGAGTTGAGTTGAGGGGGTACTAGAACCTGGAAAAGCTCATACTCATTCTGAATTTTCTTTTCTCAAACCTGTAACTGGGATCTTGTATTGCAAATAAAATTCATCGCATTATGTAGAATATCCATCTTGAATGGAGCAGATAATTCATTAGGTCGAGCTATAACTCATCCTTTTTTGTCAAAAAGAAAGGTAATATTTTGTAGAATAAAAGGTCCCTCTGATTTTGAACTAAAACCACAACACTTATTATGGATTGGAGGGAGTACTATTCTGTGAACGAAAATGTTTTTTAAGAAAAAGAAAAGTCAACACCATTTCCCAGGGTTAACCATTTTCTAAAACAAAACAGAATTTTGAGATTCAAATTTTTTAGACTATCTTCAGAATCACTTTTTTTCCAGGGCATCTTTTATGAGAAATCATCTTGAAAGTCAACTTTTTTTAGCAAGATCTTGAAATTCAACTAGCACAAATAAGTTCGATGGGCATCATGGTCATCAATAGTACGAGTGGCCCAGCAATAGCCCATTAAGGCCTTAAACCCTAATGCGAAAGCTTTCACTGCCTCTCTCCCTCAACTCCCGTGCTCCGCGTCTCCACCCCACAAGAGAACCACCACAGCACCTCGCCGCCGCCGCCGCCGCTGCCGAGGTCGACGACGACGATGTGGCGTTCGCGAGCTCGCGCTCTCCTCCTGCTCCGCTCGTCCGTCCCCAGATCGCCACCGCCGCAGCAAAATCCACTTCGGAGCCTGGCCCGAGCCCCACCCCCGCCACCACGCCTTCTCTCCCGCTTCCTCTCTTCCTCCTCCCCGGAGGCCCTGCCGGACGCCCCCTCCTCCTCTGCGGAGGCCCTCCCGGATGACCCCTTCGCCTTCCCGCCCGGCGCCATATCCGGATCGGCTGATCCCACCGAGGCCGACGAGGACAACCTGGCCGCGCTCTGGGAGGAGGATGCGGGCGACGCCGACGACATCTTCGTCTCCACCGCCTCCTCCGACACCGCCGATCCCGAAGCCAGGGACGAGGAGGTCGCCCGCGTCCGCGCCGTCGTGGAGTCCACCCCGGAGGACCAGATCCCCACCGCCATCGCCGACATGGTCGTTGACTTCACCGAGCCGCTCCTAGCGGCCATCCTCCTCTCCGCCGAGAACTGCTCTGGTAAAAAGCTACTCCTCTTGTTCAAGACTGCCGGGAAGAACAACCCTGATGTCAAGAGCTTTGGCAATCTTGACATCGTCGCGAGCAATGTTGCTGAATCCGCCGAGATTGACAAGATGGATGCGTACATGCTCTGGGATTTGGTGAAGGAAATGGGCAGTGTGCCAGGATCATTGAGCACCCCACTGCTGAACAAAGTGCTAGCAATGTTCTGGAAGCTTGAGAAATCGAAGGCGGCGCTAGAGGTGCTTGACAAGTTCAGTGAGTTTGGCTGTACTCCGGACGGCGACAGTTATTATCTGGCGATTCAAGCGGCTGGAAAGAAGTCCATGGTTGGTGCTGCATGGGGAGCTTGCGAGAAGATGATTAGCTCCGGGTGCTTCCCTGATGAGAAGAAGGCCGGTGAGATTGTGACCTTCTTTTGCAAGGGGAAGAAGTTGACGGAGGCACATTCAGTATACCTAGCAGCGAAGGAGAAGAAGGTTCAGATTCCTACGTCATCCTTGGATTTCCTTGTTGGTGCTTTGGCGAAGAATGACGAGACCGTCAGTTTGGCTCTGGAGCTGCTGGAGGAATACAAAGGAGAGTCTCTTAAGCATGCAGGCAAGTCCTTTGCTGCCGTTATACATAGTTTGTGCAGGATGAAGAATGTGAAGGATGCAAAGAAGCTGTTGATGAGGATGGTGAATCTTGGCCCAGCTCCTGGTAGTGCAGTGTTCAACTTTGTCATCACAGGATTGTCTAAAGAGGGAGAAATGGAGGACGCAAAGGATATGATTAGGGTGATGGAGAGCCGAGGGCTGCGCCCTGATGTTTATACATACAGTGTGATCATGAGTGGCTATGCAAAGGGGGGCATGATTGATGAAGCCCATTCTCTACTTCGCGAAGCTAAGAAGATCTATCGAAAACTAAACAGGGTTTCTTATCACATACTGATCCGTGGTTACTGCAAGATGGAGGAGTTTGGCAAGGCCCTGGAGTGCCTAAAGGAGATGAAGCAGGACGGGGTGCAGCCAAATGTGGATGAGTACAACAAACTCATCCAGTCGTTATGTCTGAAGGCTATGGACTGGAGAACAGCTGAGAAGCTCCTGGAGGAAATGGAGGGCAGTGGACTATACCTTAAGGGCATTACCCGCAGCCTCATAGCAGCAGTCAAGGAGTTGGAAATGGAAGAGGCTTCAAAAGACAGCCAAGAAGCATAGTTTCTCTAGGATGCGCTTGAAGTTACACATCCGCTAATCAGTTTTGGGGAATTTGCCCTCTTTTTGCTCTCTGCATCTCTGGTGAGGTTATGAAAAACACCAACTTTTGTACTTGTCTGCTTGTTGTTAGATGCTAAAATAATATTGCATTTGTATTATAAATGCTGGACCGGCAGGGATGCATATTTAATTTTGGTCTAGAGTTTCTGTTTCTGCAGAAGTAGAGAACCAAGAGAGTTTTCACGCAATTTTTGATCCAATCTTATGACTTGCCAAAGGAGAATACATGTTTGCCTATTCCCAAAGCAAGAGTCCTTGCAAACCAAAGAATGGATTTTGTTTTTTGGGATGTGGCTAACAAATCAAAAGGAAAAACATGTTGATGCAGCAGCAGGTACCTGTTGGTGCTTTGTGCGTGATGTACAAGAACATGCCTATATGCTGTTATCCTGTAAAACATCGGAATGACAATGCTATATTATTTATAATATGCAATTCATAGTTTTGTTGGCACTAGTAACTGACTCCGCGAAGACACTTCCATTGATATGATTTTTAGGGACATGTATTGCCAATTAGTCTGCTGCTATATGCTGGAGTAATTTTCTGGGAATGCACTTGATGGTATATTACTAATGTGCATTCAGCGATAACACTCTCCTGCACAATCTGCAGGGTCTTTTGTGCACTATTCGGAGCATGATTTGACGAGTTTAGTGTCTGACTATTCAGCCTTTCATTTGGTTTTGATTTTATATCTGCGACCCTTTGAAAACACACAACAGTGCCTGCCCAGTTTTGTGCAATCGCCGCATTAGCTTAGGTTACTGCGATCATTGCGCACGTTTTTTGCACATAGAGCAAGCTTAATTCCCAGCTGAATCAAATTTTGAATAATCGTCTGGCTCAGGCCTAATCAGGAGTGGTAGATGCTTTGCAGCTGGAAACAAGGCAGTTTCTGAAAGTTTGTGTGTGCAGTTGCTCGTATGCTAGACCTGTGAATATAGCAATAGCAATAGAGCTTCGTGATTGCGTCAAGATTTTGATTCTGAGTTGTGCACGTGGCTGCTGTGTGGCAAAATAGTCGCTTTGATTTAGTTGTCTGCTCCGCTGGGTTAAAGATATTGCTGCTGTGTTCAGATCACCGTGTATCAGAAGCGAATCTAGGTTCGGCTGGGCACATATATACTTTGTGCTCTCGTTTCGTTTCCAAGCTAAGCTATTCATTCCATTTCGTGCTGATATACAGGGTCTAATGCACATATTTTGAGATTTACTTTGAACATGATTTAGATCGATAATATTATGTGAGATGTATGCCATGGAAGCTATATTGCCGTATCCATATTTGAAAGGAGTTCCTAGCGATATAAATTTTGTAGCATACATCTCACATGATATTTTGTTCATATTGATGGTCAACGTGATTTTGAAATTCTTACGTATTAGGCTATATATATCATCCTTATACGATTCGTCCTATGCTTTGGTGCATGATGTACAAGAACATGCCTATATGCTGTTACCGTGTAAAGGATCGGAATGACAACGCCATATTGTTAATATGCAATTCATAGGTTTGCTCGCATTGGTAACTGATTCAGGGAAGATACACTTTCATTGATATGATTTTTAAGGATGTGTATTGCCAATTAGCCTGCCATATAATGGAGTAATTTTGTGGGAATGCACTCGATGATATATTACCAATGTGTATGTATTCACAGATAACACTCCTGTGCAGTAATCTGTTGGTCTTTTACGCACTATTCGGAGCATAATTTGATTGCAAGACTAGAAAATATGGTCTATTCGATGAGTTTTGTGCCTGACGATTCAGCTTTTCATTTGGTTTCAATTTTATATATCTGCGATTCTGCTGAAAACACAGAACGGTGCCTGCCGGTTTTCTGTGTAGTCACCGCATTGGCTTAGGTTACTGCGATCATTGCAGACTTTTTTTTTCTGCACATAGAGCAAGCTGAATTCCCAGCAGCTAGCGGTAAGTGGTTCTTGAAATATCAGCCAAACACTCCCTTTGTTAAAAAAAACACAAATACTCCCTCTGTAAGAAATGTAAGGTCGTTTAGATCACTAGTTAGAATTCTTTTCGAGAGAAAAGAGAGATACTGCAACAAGTGTTATATGTCTTGCCAGTGCTGTTGTGCGTGACAGAGATGGCTAATGAGAAAAACTAAAAGTGCTGGCTGAAGGCAGAGGCAGCAGCTGCTTCCATCTCAAACCAAAATAGCAATACTTAATTAGTCCCTTGATACCCTCAAAAAAAATATATTTAGTCCCTTGATTCAGTTGCCTGCTCCATTCCGTCGGGGTTGTGATATTGCTGTTGTGTCGTGGTCAGCTGCCAGCAGTCGCCCATTCTTCTTCTTTGTGCACTGATGATAGCCTGGCTGGAATGCGTTGGTTGCGCTGTCAAGTGATGCTTGATGGTGAACGCGATCACACTTGGCAAGCACCAAGCAGGGATGCAGAGCCACGTGCCATATCTTATGGCGCGATGATGTTATCCTATCGGTGTGCGTCACGAGCGAACCAGTGCAGTTAGGCTGTGCACATACTTGGCCTCGGTCGTCGTTTCCAGCTACTCCCTCCATCCCGATATACAGGGCCTAATACATATTTTGAGATTGCTTTGAGCGCGCATAAAATCAATAACACACGAGATGTGTCTCACGAAAAAGTATATTTGGTGTGTCATACTTGAAAGGAGTTCCTGGTGATATATTCCCTCTGTCCCGAATTACTTGTCACAGAAATAGATAAAAACGGATGTATCTGCAATAAGTAAGTCCGGATGGAGGGAGTAGTAATATTTATTTATAGCCCTATATATTCGGACTGAGGGAGCAGTTAAACCTGAGCTATAATTTAGCACATAAGTAAACAGTGGCCAATTTCAAAACGAAAAAAAGACAGAAAGAAACAGTGGCCGTCCATGGTGACAATCAGGATCTGATCCGAGCCTTATCATAGTATATTTGCACTCTCCATGCGCTTGGGAAGATAAACTAGACTACTGGTATTGTTTAGGGTTTCAGCAACTGAAGCTCTGCCGGCCACTCGCATCTTCTATCGGGATGCGGCCAGAGCCAGACAAACGGACGGACGGCGGCAGATTGTCCTCTGCATGTTTTTTTATATTTGATTTGATTCAAGTGCTGTTCGAATTTCGAAATGGTCGGTCCTACGCAGGCTGCAAATCAGGTGTGCTGCTTTCTACCGAGCTTCAGAGGAGACGAGTGCACACAAGAGCATCTCCCTTTATATGCTATATATATAGTTTTCACTAACTAAAAGAAGAAATAAATGCTTTAATCGGTGCAACGAAAACAAAAGCAAAAGGATATATCTGTTTCCTTGGAGCATCTCCAGTAGCTTCCTAAAAAACTTTTGGTCACAAGAGTAAGATAATATTTGTGTCGGATCCTAAAGAAGATTTATTTATGCTAACGGCCCAACGAAGAAGAAAACAAGAAAAAGATTGACTCGACCCATGAGAGTGGTGCGAACCAACCTCTGATTGAATGATTAGAGGGACAATGGTATCCCAGCCCATCAGAGTTCATGTTTTGATACTCACATTATTTCTGGATTTATTTCTGAAGTTTCCGCGATACGCTTTCAGTGAAAGAAGATGTTCTCATCGACAACGAGACGCCTACGGTGACTTCGTAAAATCTCAAGATGATGCGTCGGTTCAGTCTCTCGAAAATGATCATAGGGATAAGGTGTGCGTGTGTGCGTCCATATGAAATTATGGATGAGTGTATGCGCGTATGTATGAATGTTTGGGTCTAGAAAAAAAGACACGTGAGTGTGGTTGGGTGGGTTTGGGTGAGTTGTAAACCAGATCCAAACCGGCAGAGAGCGACTGCAGTCTGCGGCCGCTCTCCCGCGGACTCGCCGGCCCCGGCCGCACCCTCGCCTATATCTACGCGACGCGACCCCCTCAGTCTCGCTCGCAGCGCCTCCCAAACCTTCGCCCACCCACGCGCCTCACGGTCGCGCCGCGCCGGATCGGGATCAAGTCACGCTTAGCACCACGCGGCCGCTCTCGCTTTCGCCGTCGCCGGGAATGGGGAGCACGGCGGGCGAGGTCACCCGCGCCGACTTCCCCGAGGGCTTCGTCTTCGGCGTCGCCACCTCCGCCTACCAGGTCCGTCTAGACTGTCACTCGACTCTACCGGTGCTAGCAGCCGCTACGGGTACTACCTTAGGTTGGTGAATGGTGGCGGTGGCCGGTGGGTCACCGGGTCGCGTCTCGGCCGCCGATTGCTGATCCCTGCTCCACCCCCACGCCGCTGTGTGGTGTGACAGCGCGTCGCCCTCGCCCGGTAGCCCACGCCAACGACGCCTGTGTACTTTCGCTTGGTTGCGCTGCCTTCATGCTATTGGCGACTTATCTTTGAAAAAGCAAAGTAGGACGGTGACCGAGCAACGACCCCTCTGCTTTCACCAAAAATAGATGAAGCAAATTAATGGGTTCCTATATCTGATTTTTATGCGGTCGAGCCAAACACCCTCTCCTCTAGTAAATTTATCTATCAAAAAAAGGGAAGTGGCAAAGTAATCAACAAATTGTAATCGTTTGACTACAACATACATATGGACAGACTTAATATCAGGGAAATTTATCTTAGGAGTGGAAAATCGGCAAGTGGTTGTGAATGGACATAGTAGTCAGAAGTAGAGCACTATTTGCCAACGGAGGCGGTATGCGTTTAGTTGGAGATTGGAGAGGAAGAAATGTACATGGGAAGGGAAGGCTGACAGGAAATGATCTTTTCCCCTATTGGCTGAGAAACCTTAACTGAACTGATAAAGTAGAGAAATGGATAGGGGATTTGCCATCCGTATGTTGTCGTATATGTTCCCCGCTTTTGTTTTCTCTCGGACATGTGTCGAAACACGCATCATTTCATATTAGAAGAAACGACAAAAAATGCGTTAAGAGTACAGCCAGCCAAAAGACGAAGCAAATTATAACAAAACAGAGCAAATTTTAAGAAACAAAAAAAAAACAGAGCTAAAACAGAGCAAATTTTGAGAAGAAAAAAAAACAGAGCAAATCAAAAAAAAAAAAAAAGAGAACAGAGAAGTACTATATAGGAAAGCTGAGAAATGAATGTCCTCCACCATGAGGAGGAACGAGAGAGCCATCATAGAATTTTGTGTGGGTCCTTGGATGACAAATTGTAGGTTTCACCAGTTTTATCTCCTTGATTCCAAGTAAAAGAAACAAAAATGAGGTTTTCTGTGATCTATGAATCTATCCTCCTTCCTTTTGTCTAAAACTAGATGTATCATAGCTGTGAAGTAATGTTCTTGGCTTTTCCCCTCTATCCAGATTGAGGGGGCAAGAAATGAAGGTGGCAAAGGCGATAGCATATGGGATGTATTTACAGATAACAAAGGTTTGTCTCATCTGGATTCTATTTTAATTTGTTGAAATATGTTAATTTAACTGATAGTTGACATTGAAATGCTTTTCCAGAACGTGTCCTAGACGGATCCTCTGGAGAAGTTGCAGTTGATCATTACCATCGATACAAGGTGTTATTATTGACATAGCTATCGAATTACTATTATATTCTTGTAAAATAAAGTGTTTCTTTGTCTTGCTTGAGATGGATTATCTCCTTGATGCATATGTGTGTACAATTTTACCTTGTTTCCTAGATCCCTAATTACTTGTTTGAACTCTTTGGGTACAGGAAGACATTGAGCTCATGGCCAAGTTGGGTTTTGGTGCTTATAGATTTTCCATATCTTGGTCACGGATATTTCCTGGTACATTTCAATTGGTGGATCATGCTTCACATATTAATACATCTCCAAATTGTGTCGCCACAATTCCAGCTTCCCCCTCGATATGTGCATTTTGTTTATTATTATCATTTATATTCCATGCCTCATCTGAGTTTATAAGTTTACTGTTTCTGCAGATGGCTTAGGGACAGAAATCAATGAGCAAGGAGTTGCTTTCTATAACAACCTTATAGATTTCATGATTGAGAAAGGTGCCACATGATATACCTAATGTCAAAGTTACTATTCATCTAGTTATTCACCACCCATCTGCCCTGACTTCCAGGTATTCAGCCTTATGCAACTCTGTATCACTGGGATCTTCCGCATAATCTTCAGAAGACTATGGGGGGTTGGCTTTCTGACAAGATTGTGTAAGTTAATGCAGGCATCTTAATTTTAAACTCTGAATTTGTAAATATAGTTAAGTGCCAACACAAAATACTACAAGGCATGTTTACCTAAGAACATTGCTTTATTTCAAAGTCTTCTGTCTTTTTTTCCGAGAAGGGGGGAAAGACCCCCAGCAAAGTGTTCTCGTTTAACTTGGTGTTTCTATATCTGATCGTATTGGTTGTCAAAAAATTTCAGAGAGTACTTCGCATTATATGCAGAAGCTTGCTTTGCAAATTTTGGAGATAGAGTTAAGCATTGGATAACAATCAATGAACCTATTCAAACATGCATTAATGCTTATGGGGTTGGAATATTTGCTCCTGGATTATGTAAAGGTGTAGCTGCTGAACCTTTCTTGGCTGGCCATCACCAGATCTTAGCTCATGCTGCTGCTGTTGATGTCTACAGAAGAAAATTCAAGGCCTGTTAAGTTTCCATTGAAGTATCATCATTGTCAGTTTGTTCGTAGTACCATTGTCTTGCTGATATTTTACATATTATAGGCTAAACAAGGTGGTCAAGTAGGATTTGTTATTGATTGTGAATGGGCGGAGCCAAAGTCGGACAAAATGGAAGACCAGGCTGCTGCAGCACGGCGCATTGACTTTCAACTTGGATGGTAAAAATTATGCTCACCTATTCAGGGAATACTTAAAAGTCTCCTAAATTTGTTACCATTTTCCATAGAACCTATATTTTTTGTTTCCGCTCAGTGTAACTTCCGGTGTTTTAGTATAATGCTGATGCATCTTCAGATTCATGAAGCCTATGATATGATTTTATGGATATATCCTGATTATAATTGCTTTTCTTGAAGGTTCCTGGACCCAATATACTTTGGTGATTACCCAGAAAGCATGCGCCAGAGAGTGGGCGAATATCTTCCAAAATTCTCTGAGAAAGACCGTGAATTGATGAGGAACAAAATTGATTTTATTGGATTAAATCACTATACATCAAGAATCATTGGCAATCAGCCGAACCCACAACCACAAGAGATCCATTTTTATCAGGTTCAACAAATAGAGAGAACAGGTACCATGATTCATCTATCAAAGACTTGTCTCTTTTGTTTGTAAAAACAAGCGCAGCGTCAGCTGAAAGATGCAGGGTTATCTATAAAAACTGCAGTATGTAGACAGCAGACATGGCAGAAATATTTCACCTTGCTGATTAGGAAAAACAGCCCTTCTCCACTACCCATAGAGTCTATTTATCTCTTCCTTATTCTTGGAGAATTGTAAATCAATATACGCATGCAAGGCAGAACTACTTTTCTTGCTGTAGTTTGGTCTCAATATTCTGCGCCCACTATATATATGTAAACTTGTCCCTTGCAAGCTATCCTGTCCCAGATTAATATCGTAATGCTGACACTTTATTTCCCTTGGGCAGACAAATGGAGTAGCGGTGAAGCAATTGGTGAAAGAGTAAAGACTTGACCGCTGTCCATTCATGTAGCTTCAACGATCTTACCTAACATTTCATCTCAATATTTGTGCAGGCTGCGTCTGAGTGGCTTTTAATAGTTCCCTGGGGTATTCGGAAAACAATCAATTATATAGTAAAGAAATATGAAAATCCAATAATATATGTAACAGAGAATGGTAAGGCTTCCATGCTTCTAATTTTTTTTCTGGTGCATTTTTTATATTTGAAGTTTCTAATACACACATGGCATATCTGTTTACGTTAGTTGTATCATTTCCTGCATATGTTGGTTGAGTGATTAAATCAAATAGCAATTACTTCACATAATGTAGATTATATGGATTAACTCTGCTTTATTTCCAGTTTAATTTTTTTTCTAGAAATGTTATAGTCTGCAACTTGGAGGTCGTTGTACTGCCTTAGTTGCAGAGATATTTTGTTTTGACCAAACAACCCCGCAGCAAGCTATTTATTCCACCTATGCGTGCTAGTCTAATTATGGAATATGCATAGGGAGCCCTTCTTTATCTTCTCTTGGATACGTATTTTTGTACGAGATACAACTCTAGGAGAATATTACCTCCCCCGCGTCGCTCTCGCCTAGGGCGACTCGGGGGCACCTCCCTAACCCTAGCGCGCCGCAGGCCAATCGCCCCCTAGCCCCGCGCCGCCGCCGGAGGAAGCCGCCGGGTGAAGCTCGTGCGGCTGACGGCGGCAGCGGGGCGACTCCTCGCGGCTCCCGTTGGGACTGGGGCGGCGGATCTCGGCGGGAACCGGCGGTGGCCCGGGCGTGCGCGGCCCATCCGACGGCGTGGTGGGGGGTCTCGGCGGGGGGTTGTAGGTGGTGGCGATCTGGCGCCTCCTCTGTTGGAGGGCCTTGGCTCCCCGGGGCGGCGGCCCCGGCCGATGGGCGCGGTGCAGCCGGCGGGCTGTGCCGGCGGGCTCTGGTGGGCAGCCTCCCACGGCCGCGCGGGCGGCGTGGGGGCTGCGGACGCTGGCGCAGTGGCGGCTCCTCGCAATCCGTCATGGCTCCATGTAGAAAATCCGCCCCTGCTTCGATCTGTCCCGATCCGTGCTGGCGCCGGTCCTTGGCGGCGGCTTTCGGCGTCCCCTATGACCGGCCTCGCAGATCTGGCGTGCGGGTGAGGTTCCGGGGGAAACCCCTCGCTGGCGCGGCAGCCTCCCCAAAGTCGACGCCTTTGGCGCCGATCCCCTTCCTGAAGGCTTTGGGGTGGATCCTCTCCCTTCCGCCTCCTCCTCGAGCTATGGCGAAAGCTTTTGTTCCCCTGGTCTGGGCGTTGACGGCACCCTGGTGTCGTGTTCCTTCTTGAAGGCGGCGGCTGGGAACAGCTCTTGGTGGCGGGGCTGCTGGTGGCGTGGTGGCGGTGCGCTTCGGCCTTCTACTTGGTGCCGCGCCTTGCTTCGCGGGACCAGCGGACGGTTTCTTTGGTGGAGCGGTGCTTCATCCATACATTGATGGCGACGGATCTTGACGGCGTGGCGCAGTGCAGATTCGGAGTTCGATGTGGGAGGATGGACTCGCGCAGGAGGACGACGCTGTCTGGCGTCGTGGTGACGTCGATGGCAGAGAGATCTGGCATGGTAGATGCAACAGTACAGCTCTAAAGATGGACTCGTGGCAGGTGGCTGTGGCGGCCTCATACCCGGCAGGCGTCCTGGTTGAGAAGTGCGCCGGACTGGTAGGTGCCCCATACCAGGCAGGCGTCCTGGTTGGGACCTCAGGTCTTAGATGTTTAGGTTTGGCTGCGATGTCTGTTTGGTATTAGGCCCAGGCTATCAGCGCCCCTTCATCATTTGGATAGGTGTAGCGACAGTTGTTGCTTAGACGGTGGCTTTAGTCTTGCTGTTGTATTACTTTGTAAGGTCTTGTGAGAATAATTAATAAAGTGGCCGTATGCATCGCCCAGATGCAGAGGCCGGGGGTCATCCTCCTTTTCTAAAAAAAAAAACGTATTTTTGTACATAATTTCAAATTCCCGAGTTTGTACTGCCACAGAATATTGACAAAATAGATTGGCAAGATAAACACACTACAAATGAAATAGAATACGACATTAAAGTTTAAATAACTGACAGGTATACATGTAAATGCGATACAGTGACTTTTTAATATGAAAATAAGAATTTGCTATTCCATTACTTGGTATCCAGCTAGCATAGTTTTGTTTGTGTGATGTAATATTAAGTAACCAACCATGTATATGGATGATGCTCTCATGTAGTTTATTTTCTGTAGGCATGGATGACGAAGACGATCCATCAGCACCAGTTGATCAGTTCTTAAATGACACAAAGAGGGTTAATTTCTTCAAAGGATATGTTGGTGCAGTCGCACAAGCAATAAAGTAAGTTTGTTTCTGCTTGCCGCATAACTAGCACCATGCAACTAAAACGACCAAAGCAAGTGATGCCACTAATTTTGTTGACTGTTGGCATTACAGGGATGGCGCCGACGTTCGTGGATACTTTGCATGGTCATTCCTGGATAACTTTGAGTGGGCGATGGGATTCACCAAGAGGTTTGGGATTGTCTATGTTGATTACAAGAACGGGCTCACCCGACACCCTAAAGCATCAGCCATGTGGTTCTCACGCTTCTTGAACGGCGAGACCGCTGACAGCAAACCTGACACAAACTAAGCCCCTCATTCACCAAGGTGCTTAAATTGTACTGGAGCCCTTTCTATCAATGCTATAGTTGATCCAACATTTGTTCGAATGAATGCTTACAGAGTCAACATCCCTACCAGCATGTTCTGGGTTCATGCCAGTTAACGCCGCGCTGCTGATAACTCGCACAATCTAACATGAACCCATGCTATCTCTGCTGCTATATTTTCGTTGATGTTGGTCTAGTGATTCTGCGAGTTATCATTCGTAGACCCCAGTAAGCAGTTACCAAATCGGAAGTCAGTTTCTGTTTGCAACTGACTGATGCAACAAACATTTTGCTGCAGGGATGGCACTGATGTTCGCGGGTAGTTCGGATGGCCATTCCTGGGCAACTTTGAGTGGGCTACATACAGTATACACCACGAGAGGTTTGGTACAAGGATGAGCATTGGGGACATTCCGAAGCACCAGCCCAGTACGTGGCTCTCACACCCGTCGAAGACCAACACGGCGCGAGCTGAGCCATCTCACAGCAAGTAAATGAAACATTATACGAGTTGTTGTTGTTGCTGCTGTTGTTGTATCGTACCACGACTGCCATCTACTCAAAATAATAATCGTAGCCCATCTCAGATACACTTCTATACGGGCCACGATTAGTCCATTGATTGTTCAAATGGATGTTTAAGGGGCCAGAGTTCCCTGCTAATAAATTATACGAGTTCATGTCAGCCAACCCTGTTAGACAACGCTGCCTATGTATGTTTGCTACTCTGCTGCTGCTGTATTAGTCCTGTAATGTCTGGCCTTCATAGCCCCTCCTAGGAAGCAATTGCTAGCCACCAGAAATTTGTTTCTGTTCTGCTGGAGTTCTTCATTAGAGGAACTTGCTTCTGACAGGTTAGACCCACCGAGAACCACTTTGAACTTTGGATGATTGGTGAAGAGCAAAGTGACATGTCACATACAGTAAAATAAAGAGGTGGTTAAAGCATGGATGGGACGGAAGCTATTGGGCCGCTTTCTTCCCTGTTCTGGGGCCGGCCGGCCTATTCTTTCTTGTGGTATGATGTTTTGCATCCAATGTAGTGCAATGCATTCCCTCAAAAAAAAATGTAGTGCAATGCAATGATGGTACCCTGTCGTGGCCGCGATGATCGCTCTCCGGGGCGCGATGCCGTTGGTTGCATTGCATTCATTCCCTCACGGCTTTGGGGTGAGGATCAGGCCGTTGGGAGGTTTTCATCACAGCGTCCCTGTGATTGTGATTGTGATGCTGGTCCTGATGATTGCTAGATACTCTCTTCTTCATCATCATATTCTTGCCTTCGCCTTTGTGCGCCCCCTTCTTTTCCTTGTCTTTCACCCATCGCCGGCGAGCCGGAGGTGGTGGCAACCGAGGGAGAAGGTGAGGTTTGCCGGGGACGGAGACGACGAAGAGTGGCGAGGCGATGGCCGTGACAGGTTCCCCGGAGGTGTAGCTGATACAAAAATATGTTGGCTAACGGGAGCACACCTTCGCTGCCCTCTCTGTAAACGCCCACCAGCAGGCTCAGCCAGACGTGTTCCCCAAATCCCCGTCTCCTGCCTGCACTCTGAAAGCGGCATCGGCAGGACATATTCTTCTCATCAGAACTCAGAAGCATCGAGCCGTTTAGGGGGGCAGCACGTGCCTACAGTGCCTGCCTGCCTACCTTTAAGTAAGGGTAGCTTAGAGACATGGGATACTCATCCTACTTTGCAACTTTACCACGGCTCAACGTTAAAGAAATCATAGGCAAAGCTTTGCACGATTCGCGGCCTCGTGGGGGCATCTGGCGCCTCACGTGAAACAGCACATTTCTTTCGCATACAATGTGCGTGCGTGCTGTGGCTCTGCTCAAGCCCGGTGCTCCTTCCTTGAGATGGGATGCTCGGTGCCATGACCGGGGAAATTCCCGTGCTCCGACCGAACCAGGGGGCGCGCGCGCTAAGGGCATGTACAATGGTTGATAAAACAGTCTTATCTTAAGTCTTGCATGTAATTTAGAGATGACAAAAAAGTATGTCTACAATGGGTTATATCTTAACCTTATCTTCAATAGCTAGTCATTCCTTAAAACATGGTGAGACAAATTGTGCTAAGAGATCATCTCTTGTCTTATCTTAAATAAGAGAAGACAAACCTTTTTTTGTGAGTTCTCTCTCCTCCACCTCATCATTAATCCTACGTGGCACTCCTAAGATAGCACCATTGTACATGCCCTAATGCTCGTGCTCCTACATCGTCGCCACTCCTTCAGTGGTCAGCAACGCCTTGATTTCTAGTGTTCGTCTGGAAGCAACGTAGGTAGGTTAACTGAAGAGTTCACTGCAAAAGCATCAATCAAAGAACCTGAACCTGAAAAGAGCTCTGAGCAGCAGCCAACAGCGCATTCATACTAGGATGAGAGCATCACTGAGAGAGCAGCACGAGTCATCCGCATGTGCGGCGCCTCATGAGCCTATGATTGGGCTGCATGGAACAACACTGGCGGCATTGCAAGGTTTGGGGGCAGCGGTTCAAGTGCCGGCCACTGCATGCAGTTGCCCACTGTGCTGTTGTTGGTCACTCTTCCCAAATCATGCTAACGCCTACGTACCCTTTTACTTGGCCTTGGATAGATAGAATCTTGCTGCCCCAGGCCAGAAGCGTGCCATGGATGGGTCCTCCCCTACCTTCCATCTCCAGCCACTAGCCCAGTCCCCAGATCTCCAATAGTATGAGTGTCATCTTCACCCTCTTCCTCCCCTCTCTCCTGGCTGGCCCGTGCTTCTTAAATGTTTGCCAATCATGGCCTCCTCTTGACCTATGCTAACCTGTTCAGCCAAGCCAAATCAGTCAGCCCAAGCCCATGTGTGTGCCTGTGCCTGGAGGGTGGAGGCCAAAGCAAAGTCATCATTCTACAGGCAATTGGGTGCCAATAATTTGGTGCATGCCATGCATGCATGGGCGTCTAGTGTAGTGTGGGAGACAAAGGGGGGGCCATGTCCATGTGGGTGAAAAACGGCAAGAATGGAGTTTGGTGGGAAAAGCGGCCAGTGAAACCAGCCAATGAGCCATGCATGGCAATGGCAATGGCAATGGCAATGGCAATGGCATGCTCACAATGACAATGCAGCATCCATACAGTCCAGCGCAACGCCCGCATGCGGATGGGGACCCGGCGATAGCGGCCACCCGAACCACCACCCCACCCCACCCTGGTCTTTGCCGTCTCCATGCTACATACTCCCATGGAAAACCATAGTTTTAGCCCACCACATGGCCATGAAATGCCCAGTTTATCACTACTCTACTACTAAGAAATGTGGCTCAGTGCTGCAGATGCTCAAACTGGAAGTTTCTTGCACCTCTTGCACATAATGAACTGCTCAGGTTCTGCAGTAGATAAAGTTCTTCCGAAGTTTACAGCACTTCTGCTCTGCCCTGCAGTAGATAACAACATTCTTCTACTGCAGATGAAAGTATGTATGTCAGGACATGCTCTGGTAAAAAGTCTCTGGCTGCATCTTAGTAGTAGTGGTGCTGGTGGGTACAGCAGCTAGTGTATGGTACTCCTATGGACCATTTGTGCAGGCAGGAAATGTGATGCCAAAACACCATGATGAGTGCTCTGCTCTTATTTTGTTTCTTGGCACCACCACCAGACCAGAGTCTCATCTCATGCTCTTATTTTGTTTTCTCTCTCACCTGCATCCCAGTTCAGCAGCTACCATACCCATACACAGCTGTGCAGATTCAGCAAAGTTTTTCAACTTTTACAGCATTTTCACTACTCAACATGCTTTTGAAATTTGTTTACAGCATTGCAATGCTCGGGCCAACGAATAATTCGACATCTGATTTACCCACTGCTCCATGTTAATGTACAGAATCTGAGACCGCATACATACATACATACATGAACTGCTTATTTTCCCTCCTCCGATGTCTGATCTAAAGCCTTTTGTCCCTTCTTATATATCGGAATAAATATTTGCAAAAAAACTTGTACATTCTATATTCTACAGGTACAAAAAGTCAGGAAAGAAAGAGATGAACAGGCCCGACGCCATCGGTGTTCGTGCGTGCGGGTGGCGAGCGTCGGGCACGGTGTTAGGGGGTGCTCAGCTACCTCCAACTCACCTGAGCTTGACGATGCCATTGCCATATGGCATGTTGGATAGATGCCGGTGCTAATTGGTTGGAGTTCCCGTGCCAGGGGTGCTCTGGCCCCGGCTGCCACCCTGTTGAGTTGTCCTTCTGCAGTTCCCGCCCTCTGGCGGTTTCCTCATTGATGATCCATGGAAAATTCTATGGGCAGACTAGTGTTGGTCAGGGCGACGACGCGACCGAGCTCTCGTCGTCGGAGATTCCAGCTCTCAACGCGTGAATCCTCGGGAACAACTGCGGCATCATCGGGTTGACGGGCACCGGGAAATGGCGCACGGAGCTGGCGATCGTGCGGTCATTGATCCTGCCGACCTCCCTGCACACCTGAGTGAGCACCGAGAGGAAATCCCTGACCACCATGAAGATCCTGAAAGGATGGGCCTCCTCTTTCGCCGAGTCGCCGTGGAAGTACTCGGTGATCTCCTTCACGAGCGACAGCGCGACGCTCTCCTGAGCTTGAACCCTGAGGATCTCGTCGTCGGCCTTCTTCAAGAACTTCTGCATCGTGTCATGGAACCTCCATGCATCGTCCCTCGTGTTCAGCTCTTCATTCAACCGCAACACCTCGGTGATCTTCTCTATTCCTCCTGCGAGCTTCGCAACGTAGCTGCTCAGCACGTCGGAGTCCATTGCCGCCGCCTTCTTGACGCTGCTGAGCTCGTTCCCGAGGCCAGCCACCACTTGGAGGCCAAGCTTTTTGCACTCAAGCTCATCTCGGAGAGGGTTTGCAAGAGTTCTTGGTGTCGATTGGTTGCTGGCAGAGAGACGGGAACCCTCTGTTCGGATGATCTCCTGCACGACGAAATGCAGAAGGGTTGTCTTGCCATCGGTGCCTTTGACATCAGCCAGTTTGAGCAGAGTATCAAGCTTGAATGCATGAGCATCGCCGCGATTTGTGCCAACATTCATCCTGTTGCCAGTCTTGAGAATGGCCTCCAGTAGCTTCAGAAATAGTCTGCTGTTTCTAAGCTCATCGCAAGCAGCCTGTCAAACGAAGAATGATAATTTAGCTAATGAAACAGAGCGGTGGTGGGAGTAAAAGTGGAGGTGCTAGGAAAATAATGATGCTCACCTCAAGGATCTCAAAGTTGTTCTTCAAGTACTTGACCTCTGATTCAAAGTTAGCAATATAAAGCATCGCGTCTACTCTTTTGAAAGCAAAAGGCACATCAAGAACCGCCTTAAGGAACTTTTCAGAAGGGCCAAGCTTAATAGGAGATGTCTCTTCTTTGAATTCTCTCAACTTGATCTCCTCTTCCTTGGTAGGAGCCATCTTTAGCAAGGTCTCCAGTAAATCTGCTCCAAAGTTCTGCGTGTTACCTGTAGAACAGACACATAGCAAATTGGTAAGTATATTAGTGAAGGCTGCTGGATGATGCAAACATCTCAAATTCTCAACACAATGCAGTATAGAGCTCATCAAGAAAATGACGCAAACATCTCAAATTTAGGAATTTAGTCTTGTTCACCTTCGCAGAGGGCTTCGCAGACCTCCTCCTTGGTAACATTCAGAGCGCGCAGCAAGATGGCGATGTTCTGTGCCTTCTTTGGATCCAGCAGCACCTTGTTCTCCGCCTTGGGCGTCGGCAGCGCCGGCCTCTTTGTCGCCTCCTTCGGCGCCGCATTCGCCGGATTGCAGATGAACAACGTCTCGATCATCTCCTCATTCACCCTGCAAGAATTCAGCTAAATAGATCAGCAAACCTATGAAGAACAAACTTTGGACTGAGAAAAGATGCAAATTTTGCAGAGCACTCACTGGAATGAGCTGGATTTGAGCTGATCCCACACCATGGCTCGGTCTGAGCTGGCCCGGACCTTGTCCCAGTGCAGGGGCTTCAGCTTCGGCCGCGGCGTGGTCTCCTCGGACTTGTCGCCGTGGTCCGCATTGTCCTGCAGCCGCCCGGGGAAAGCGTCGGTGGGTGGAACGCTCCTGGAATTGGCGGCTTGGGGTGGCGGAGACAGCGCTGGCGACATGGCCTCTTTCGACATGCCGGGCTTGCGAACGCGGCTCTCCCAGTAGCCCAACGGCGGCGGAGGAGGCGGCGGGGGCGGAGGAGGTTGCCCGCGCGTGCTTGTCGGTGGGGCTGGTGGCTGGGTGAATGGGTTTTTTGAGATGGTGTCGGTGGCGGATCTGAGAGCTGGCGGCGTGCTCACGAGTGGAGAGGACGGTGGCGATGGGGACGGTGGTTTCCGGCGAGGCGGCGGCGGCGGTGGAAGTGTCGGCGCGAACGGAGGGGGTGGGGGTGGAGGCGTCGGTGGCATGCCAAAGACGTCGCGCGCGCTCTCGGATCTTGCCTTGGCGGAGCGGCGGCACGACTGGCCGGGGCTTGACAGGAGAGGCGGGGAGGAAGGTGCAGGGGACATCGTCGCCCCGGGCGAAGACGGGTACGACGGCGTGCTGACGGCCGATCCCGGCGAGGGGGTCCGGGAGCGGTCGCGCGCGGCCACGGCGGCCTGGACCGCCGCTGCGAGCGTCCGCTGCGAGCCCGACGCCTTGGACGATCCCCGCGGCGAGTAGAATTCCTCGTCCCCGGACGACGGGGAGGACCCGCCGATGCCAGGGCTCCTCGACCCGGCCGGCCCGCATTGCCGCCCCACCAGCGGCGGCAGAGGGCGCAGCTCCGGCGAGCCGCCGGAGCTCCGGGACACCTCGTCTCCGGACGAGGTCGTGTCGCTGCTCTTCCCGTCCTCCCTGCCGGCCAAGGTGCCCACGTAGAGGAACTCGGCCGACGGGGCCGTGGAGGCGGCCGTGGTGGCCGGCGCGCCCCTGCCGCTCCCGCCAAACTCGTCGCGCGCGAAGAGGCTGGCCCGCTCCGGGTGCAGGAACTTGCTGTCCCCGCCGCCGACGCACCCGCCCCCGACCCCGCGGCCGGCATTGGTCCGGCGGCGCTTGAAGAAGAAGGCGATGGAGAGGCCGAGCACGGCGACGGTGAGCAGCGGCAGCAGGATGGCCGGGACGAGCTTGGAGCTCTTGGAGGACTTGTTGCCTCCCGAGCCGGCGCCGGCGCCGTCGGAGGGCGCGGCCGTGGCGCTCCCGGCGGGGGTGCTGGGGTTGGGGAGCACGAGGGCGGGGTACGTGGGCTGCTCCGGCGCGGTCGGCGTGCCCGGCGGCGGCGGCGGCGCCTGCAGCGTGGGGAAGAAGGGCGGCGCCGGGCCCGGCGGCGCCTGCGACGGCGGCGCGGAGGAGGAGGACGACGGGTCCGGCAGGAAGGGCTGGTGCAGCTGCCTCCTCGCGGTGGCCGCCGGAGCGCGGCCGTCGACGGCGCGAGAGGAGGCGAGCAGGATCGGCAGCAGTATGAGCAGCGGCAGCGGCAGCCCCCGCCGGCGGGGACGCCGTAAAGATGGCATCCTCACGGGAGAAGCAAGCTGAATTCCGCGTCCGCGACAGATCTTGAGAGATAGAGAGAGAAAGTGGGTAGAGACTAGAGAGAGAGTGAGGGGAGAGAGGTGGGAGAGGAGTGTGCGTGGTGGCGACGGTGGTGAGGAATACAGCTAGCTTTACGTGGAGGCGGAGGCGGAGGCGGAGGAGTATTTTGGATGGATCTCTCTTTCTCCTCTACGCGCACACTCCCGGTCTCCCCCACTGCGCCTCGCTCGCTCGTCCTCTTGGCACCGTGGAATGGAGGTTGGGAATTTTTTCTTCCCTTTCCGGTTTTTGCTTAGCGAGCTAAGCATCCCGGGGGTTGGTCATCGCCACCGGCGCCGGTTTTAATTAGGGATGCGGCGTGGGTGGTGGTTGCTGCTGAGCTCGGCATGCGTTAATTTGTTCTCATTCCTTGGCCGTTTGCGTTTAGTTTAGCAGGGCATAACCCTTGTTTATTACTACTCCATTAACAACTACTGCTGGAAGGAGAGTTGTTGGAGAGGGGAAAGTGCAAAGTGCAATGTGGTGTGTAATGTGCAGTGTAGTGTGGAGCAGCAACAGGCACGAGCGGGCACAAGTTTTATATGGATCGTGTGCCTTTGTTGCTGATCACCAAACCAGTGACCCGAGCCAGACCATTTGTGCTGTTTTTCTTCTATGGTTGGTTAGAAGTTTTTTTTAGGCAACTGTGGTTGGTTAGAAGTGTGCTTGGAGTTCGAGTTGGCGTGGAATCGGATTGTTGGACTATATGGGAGACACTTACGTTTAGAGCCCCAACAACTCCTTCTGCTGGGCCGGGCCCAAGCAATGCCAAGATGATTAAAGATGGGCGGCGGCGATACGCGTGGGTGCCATATCCCTCTTGGGGGCGTCGCAGCGGTCCATCTCTCTAGGCCAGGGCTCTGGGCGAACCCCCTGACAGTTTCTTTGGTCTCGACAATGGGGGCACATTGTTGTCGTTTTTCTCCCGGGAGCATCATCGTGGAGCCCAGGTTGTCTCCAACGTGCCGCGCCGCCATCGCGGACATTTTCAAACCGTGCCTTGAAGCTTATCTTCTACATGGGTCCTCGTTGGCACACTCCCAATCCTCGATGTCCGCAGGCAAGCTCGAGCTTCATGATCCGGAGCGGGAGGGCATGGGGCCCTCTCTAACAACAACTTGGTTTGTGAGGGTTGCAAAACTAGGCCCCATGCTTTCCCTTGGAGGCGTTGTTCCGCCTATTGTCGGTAGTTTAGGTTAGTTTGTGGTAGGGCGTAAATTTTCATGTTCTATTGTTTTTTTGTTTGATCTGCTTTGTAAGAGGATCTTCTCATCTTCTTATATCGGTTTGCCTGCATGTCTTTATATATAAAGCGAGGTTGAAGTGCGCTTCACTGTAAGTGCATCTAGTGCCCCTTCATGATTTTGGTATATTGAAGACTTATAGGTTAAGGGACTAATGTGTTTGTGAGTGTACACAGGTTCTATAAGTTTATGAGGAGTTTGATATTTACTATGAAAGTCAACCCCTAAAAATGAATGTCTTCATTTGAAGACTTCGCTTTTCTTGAGGACTTTGAAACTGAGGAAATTGGTGTGACCTTGAAGACTTTGATATTAATGTGAGGACTATGAAGCATGAAGAGTTTTGTTTTCATAGTTTCATTTTCTTTTTCTTGAGTCATAGGAAACACAATATTGTCAAAGGGGGTCGAGGTAAAACTAAGAAAACACTTTCCAAGTGATGCTCATCTCAAATCCTACACCTAACCAGTCCTTTCGAGTGAAGCCATTGAAAATCTCATACATATTAGTCAATTTCTTAAGTGACAGAAATGAAGATCTTCTGTTTTCTGAGGAATTTATTCTGACTGAGGAGTTAGGAATTCGCCAGTGTGGATTGCCTACAAGTGAGGAACATGATAGCCCTGAGGAATTTGAGAGCTCAAATTTCCGACCGTTGATGTGCTACGCGCTAACTGTCCCAAAATATCTTATCCACCTAACAGTCGTATCATTGAAGGTCATTTATGTCTTATCATGTCGGGCTGCTCTCCCGCTATAAATAGCCGCCCCTACGACCACTCCAACCCAAGTGATTGAGCATCACAGAAGAGATTGTTCCTGTGTGGAACCGATACTTGTTACCTTTGAGGATGGTGCATCCTCCAGACGGTTAGGCGTCATGGTCTAAAGCATCCAAGAGGAATTGGGGATCGCCGAGTGACCAAGTCTGTGAAGGTTTGGAAGTCATCTGAAGACTTACCACGAGTGATTGGGTGAGGTCTGTGTGACTTTAGCTCAAGAAGAATACGGTGAGGACTGTGTGTCCTCGGGTTTAAATACCTAGCCGCTCCAACCAGACATACAACTGTCACAACAGTTGAAACTGGTCTACCAAATCATCGTATTCACCAAGCTACTGGTTCTATTTCCTCAACCCTTTCATTTCCTCATTCATGTGTTGATGAACTTGATCGTTATTGTTTGAAGACTTTGACTGAAGACTTTCTCAATTTCCTCAATCCTATTTCTTCAGTCACTTTGTCTTTTGCGTGCTTATCATGTTTTTCACGCTACCTGTGCTCTCTGTATGTTTCATTTCATCATGATGACTATGCTACTGCTTTGTTATGGATGTACCTGAGTACTTATTCTGCTGCTAGTAGTTCATTGCTTTGGAAATTCCTCACTTCGAATTTCCTCAGTGATGAATTTGTAAAAATCGCCTATTCACCCCCCTCTAGTCGATATAACGCACTTTCAATTGGTATCAGTGCAAGGACTCCCTTGTTCTGTGTGATTTTGGTTTAACCACCTGGAGTTTTAGTTATATCGAAAACATGTATGAAGAAAGTGCCGTGCCCCATCTTTGACCGTCACGATTATCCCAAGTGGAAGGCCATGATGAGGAAGCGCCTCATGGCGATGAACAACGAGCTGTGGACCGTCACTAAGATTGACCTTACCGATCTATGCAAGATGGCGCATGCTGACACTACTAGGGAAAACCCTAGCAGTAGCGCTGGTTTTGTGCTCAGTAGTAGCGCGAGTAGGCGCGCTACTAATAAGACGCTACAGCTATTGCTTAGCAGTAACGCGTGCCTGCACGCGCTACTGCTAGGACAAATAGCTGCAGCGTTTGTTCACTCCCGCGTTACTGCTAATGTAACTAATGGCATCGTGTTTTCTCTCCATCGCTACTAGTATTCTTTTTTAATTTTTTTAATTTTTAGTGTTATTATGCGCCATCGTACAAATATTGGTACAATACCAGTTATGAGGTTTACATCATTATGTCCATAACAGTGTGTCAAATGAAGGTGGATTAGGTTCAAGTGGAGGAAATATGTGGTGCATGTCAAAAGTATACTACTAATCCAAACTTGATCTAGTTTGGACTAGTAGTACTTTCGATGCACACCACATGTTGCCTCCACTTGAATCTAATCCGCCAGCACAAGATATTTAATCATCATCATAGTCATTACCACCAACAGTATTTATTTAATCACCACTAACACTAGCTAATAATAATCATCATAGTCATTACCACCAACACTAGCTATTTTATTATCATAGTAATAGTGTAGCACATCATCATCTTCAAACTCATTTCTAGCTAGCTAATCACTCCTGCTGCTCTCTCTTAGGTAAAATAACATAAACCATGTATAGCTCTCCTCCTTGATCAAGTTGGAGCATGCAGATGAACCTGTCTCCTAATCGTGGGTAGCGCATCTGTTTGCTGCCCCCTAGTACTTCTCTGCGCTCTCCCATCACATATTTGGTCCAGTCTTGCACTATTAAGCATCCATCGCTAATCTTGAATGCACTAAAGTAATCTGTAGGATATCTTGGCCGTAAGCTAATAATACTCATGGTACCTTTAGTCTCGATCCCATAAGGCACAACATTCATCGGGAGTCCCTGTTGAAGAACATCGTATGGTAACATACTCAGCAATGAAGTTTAGCTTCAAAAATAATGTATGGAAAAGATGCACTGAGGACAAATAGTAAAAATCTTACCATCCTTCCTAAATAGATGTGACCGTAGTTCATTATGAACGCTATTGGTCGCACGTTTTCAGTATTAACATTTTTAAATGCAGGAAGAAAATTTGTCTTGACAGTATTAAGATCCGCAAGCCATGAAACATAATGACTGAGCTCCTCGCAGTTGAGTTCAGCCCCGGCACAGTATACGGTCCTGTCTACCAAACGCTGGACATGTTTGCTTGCACCGAAATAAGCTGACAATACAAATTAATTGTCAACTATTTTTGAATAAACAATATCAAAGACATAAATATGGTTGAGAAACTTACATATGGTATAACTGGAGGCGTCTGCACATGGACCCAGATGTCGGTATTACCTTCAATATCATCTTCCGGACGAATATCAAAGGTGATAACCATATCAGGCTCAAATGCATAAGTCTTGCATAGTGATCGCCATGTTTTGCATCCAAAATAGGTGTAGTCATCTGAATTGTATAATTTTGCTTTAAAAATATAACCATGCTCGGTCTTCAAGTAAACTTTCTTTACCTCCCTAGTACGACTGGAACGTATCTTATCCAATACAAAAACTCTTGCATGGCAGGGGATACGCTAGTAAAATAGTAAAAATAAATAAATTATAAGTTGAAGCAAATGAAGCAGATGTCATGCTTAATTACAAAAAAAAAACTTGTCGTTGTGACTTATTGTATCCACTTCGAAGTTCTCGTCCAGCTTGATGCTGAAGCGCTTATCATCATCTAGGAAAATTCCGTCGCACAGGCCGCGCTCGTCTTCGCAGTATTTGCAAGTAGCGAAATCCTTTTCATCGCCAGACATTTCCTATGTTCATAGTTGAAACATTAATTGAAAATCGATCGAAGACAACTACCAGGATACTCAACACACAAATCTGGGGCACTCAATATTTCCTACATATTCTGGCACAAGTCATGCCAAAATTCACGGAAAAATCCGGCATGACCTTTGCTAAAATAGGACATAGCGAGCGCCTGAAATTTGCCAGAACGGAAATGAATCAACACTCCAGCAAAACATAGGCCACTCGGAGGTGTAACCTGCAAACATGACCGGCCACTAGGAACTACTGCCCTAATTACCATATAAGTATCCATTTTTAACTAGGGTTCATACTACCTAATTAAATAGGGTTAATACTAATTGTAATGAACTAACTAGCACTAAAAATAGCCTAGGTTCATACTAACTAGCACTAAATAGCTAGGGTTCATACTAAGGAAACAAGAGGGATCGGAAGGGGAGAGTGCTTACAAAGGGCGGGGAGAGAGATGGGGTCGGGGGAGACGGCGGCACCGAGGCGCGGCGAGGTGGGGTCGGGGGAGACGGCGGCGAGGCGGGTCGAGGGAGACGGCGGCGAGGCGGGGTAGGGGGAGACGGCGGTGAGGCGGGGTCGGGGGAGACGGCGGCGAGGCGGGGTCGGGGAAGACGGCGGCAAGGCAGAGGCGATGAGGGGGAGAAGAGAGAGTAGGGAATTGGGGGAGAAGCAGAGGAGAGGGAATCAGGCCGCGCGGGGGGTAAGGTGAAAATAGCTTTAACAGTAGCATGGGGAGGCAAAACGCGCTGCTGCTAAAGTCCGTAGTAGTAGCGCCGTTTCTAGATGGGCGCTACTACTATACCTAGCACGTCAGGAATGGTGTGGCAATTATAGTAGTAGCGCGTTCTGTTCCTGCCGCGCTACTGCTAAGCTGGTAACAGTAGCGCTGTTTTAGCCCACGCGCTACTGCTAAGTAGTAGTAGCGCCTCATTTTAACAAGCGCTACTGGTAAGATTCTGTGTATAAGGTTTTCCCTAGTAGTGTGATGATATTCGCAAGTACACTTGGTTGGACATTTTGGCGAGGGATATCATCTGCTCCTGCCTATATAGAGATGAATTCAGGCGCATTATGCATCTTTGCAATGCGAAGCTTATTTGGGACAAAATCTCTGACGTTTATGAAGGTCATCGAACTCGTTAGGATCTCTAGTTTGACGAGTTCAAGGAATCACTCAAAACAATGACTTTTGAACCCGAGCCATCATCTTCAGCACCATGCCTCATGGCCAAAGGTGCAAAGGTACCCGAATATCCCTCATCCAAATCTAGTGATGATGAATCTGATGATGATTTTGGACCTTAGTTATTCCAAGCTTGCTAATATTGCCACTAAACAACAAAAGGCTTTGGAAAAGGTTCAAAATTTGCTAGACAAAAGCGATAACCTAGTAGGTGAGGAAATGGATCGAGCTCAAACTCTAACTAATGATCTTCAGCGACTACAGTCTAAGTTTGATAATCATCAAAGTCATCATAACACTCTCTTAGCTGATCATGAGAAGCCCTCTTATGAATTTCTTCAAAGAAAGCAAGATCTTGAGAAGCTAAGAGTGAGTTATGAATATCTCCAGAAGGAAAATGGTTCATTGCTTGCTCAACGGACCAGTTCCGCTCAGGAAGAATTCATTCCACCATGTTTGAAATGCATTGAAAGTGAATCTTCTAATTCTTCACCTGGAAGTTCAATGCTTCTATTGCTGCAAATTCTACAACTGTCTCTGTGGTCACAAATTCCTCATCTGAGGATACCACAAATATCACTGACAATCCAGGTTTGAAGGAGTTGTATGTGATAGGCATGTAAAAAAGCCTCAAAGGGCATCAGGGTCTTTGTGATGTGCTCAAAAAGCAGATCTTGAACAAGAACCCTAGGAAAGAGGGTATTGCCTTTGAGAGGAAACTCAATGCTGATGGGACCTACTAGAAACCTGAGCAGCATCCCAAAACCTCATGGGTTGCTGCAAAAGGACCTCCCATTTATCCATCCACTTTATCTGGCTTTACTTGTGAATCTTCATATTTATCTGATGAGTCATTTGACTCCAACTATAAACTTTTCAAAAATCAGAATGGTGAAGTATTTGCTAGATATGTTGGAACTAATTGTAGGAACGTTCCTCCTATGAAGAAAATCTGGGTTCCCAAAAGGTGCCTTGAAAGTCTTCAGGTGAATGTCCTCATGACACCACCTGTGAAGAATAGGAACCCCAGATCAAATTACTCATATGGATCAAATTCCTCACGAGGATCCAAATCCTCATATGATCATCATCACGCTAACACTTCTGTTTCACGGGGAAAATCTAAGAGCTATGAATATGTTCATTATTCTTCAAATCATTATGTTCATAAGTCCTCGAAGAATTTCTCTGCTTATTCATATTCTTACTCTAACCCCTCTTCTATGAAACGAAGTGCACTGGCTTTAATGCCACCATTCTCCTATGGAGCTCGCAAAATGATGAACTCTTTGCCACCCCTTCAGATGTGGGTGGTGAAGAAAAAGAACTAATCTCTTGTGCAGGGTCAGGTCTCTAGACGAACTTGATCGTATGAAGAATTATCTGGAGACCTGAATATGCTTGAAAGGACGCAATCTAATCATGAATGAATGAATTACTCATTTCTCACGTCCTTATATTGCTATACTGTTGTATTGCTTGATGAAATTCAATTTGATGAATTTGATGTCATATTCTTCACTGATGAAGTATATGAGTACATAAGATGCACTAATTCATCTGTAGGATGATCAACCCAAAGCTACTCAGTGGGTCCTCGACACTGGATGTACAAATCACATAACCGGTGACAAGAACTTGTTGATGGACACTGCTTTATCTTCATCACATCTGAAGCATATCACCTATGCTGACAAAGGCAAAAGCAAGGTATTGGGTCTAGGTAGGGTTGCGATCTCAAAGGATCAACACATGGACAAAGTCATGCCTGTCGAGTCCTTAGGATTCGACCGCATGTCTGTCTCAATGATTTGTGATCTTGATATGGTTGTCGTCTTTGGCAAATATCATTGCATTGTGCTCATGGAATCTGGCAATTCCAAAGTCTTCGAAGGCTTTAGGTAAGGAGACATGTATATTGTTGATTTCTCTACAGGACCACAACCTGCCACATGTCTACCTGCAAAAGCTTCAGAAGGCTGGCTATGGCATCGACGACTAGGTCAGGGTGGCATGAGGAACTTACATACACTCGCGAAGAAGAAGCATGTCATTGGCATCGAGGGTGTCAAATTCCTCAAAGTCCATCTTTGTGGGGCTTGTGAGGCTGGAAAGATGACAAGTGCCAAGCATCCCTCAAAGACTATCATGACTACCACTCGTCCTTTTGAATTGCTTCACATGGATCTCTTTGGCCCTGTCATTATGCCATACTAACAAATGCATCATCTTTATATGGCTTTGTTATTGTTGATGACTATTCTTGTTACACCTGGGTACATATCATCACTTACAAAGCTGAAATGCAGGAAGTCTTCAAACAATTTTCCTCAAGGGCCTCGACGAACTTCGGTGTGAAGATCAAGTATATCCGGAGTGACAATGGGACCGAGTTCAAGAATACTAGTCTTGATGACTATCTTGATGAACTTGGTATTACTCATGAGTTATCTGCCCCATACACTCCTCAGCAAAATGGCGTCGTGGAGCGCAAGAACGGGACTCTTCTTGAGATGGCTCCCACTATGCTTGATGAATACAAGACACCTCCTTGCTTCTGGCCTAAAGCTATTGATATTGCATGCCACATCATCAACAGGGTATATCTTCACAAATTCTTCAAGAGGACCTCATATCAACTCCTCACTAACAAGAAACCCAATGTAAGTTATTTGAAAGTCTTTGGCGCTAAATGTTGCATTAGATATCCTCATCACAATTCTAAATTTGCACCCAAAGCACATGAAGGTTTTATGCTTGGTTATGGAAAGGACTCACACACCTACAGAGTCTTCAACACCTATCATCACAAGGTTATTGAAACTGTAGATGTGTAGTTCGACGGAACTAACGGCTCACAAATAGAGCACCTACCTCCTGTTCTAGATGAAATGTCACCTCAGGAATCCATCAAGTTAAAGTCTACTGATGATGTCATACCCACTGAAGAATTTATTGAAGAAGTCATTCCAGAACGTGAAGAAAACCATGCTGGTGCATCTGAGGAAAATGGCTCTGAAGAAAATGCTGAGCCCAATCAAAGTCGTCAACCTGCTCATCCCCCCGTTGCAAATGAAGTGCAAATTGAGAGAATCATAAACAACATCAACGCACCAGGTCCTCTCACACGCTCAAAAGCTTCACATTTGTCTAACTTTTGTGGCCACTTCGCTTTTGTCTCTATCACAGAGCCCACCAAAGTTGATGAGGCATTTCTGGAGCCTGAGTGGATTCAAGCGATGCAAGAGGAATTACATAAATTCGAGCTCAACAATGTCTCGGAGCTTTTCAAGCGACCAGACCCACACAAGCATAATATCATCGGTACCAAATGGATCTACCATAACAAGCAAGATGAAAATGGCCATGTGGTGAGGAATAAAACTCGTCTTGTAGCTCAAGGCTGCACACAGGTTGAAGGAATTGATTTCGATGAAACTTTTGCACCTGTTGCTAGACTTGAGGATATTCGCATATTGCTTGCTTATGCTAACCATCGTAATATCATCTTATATCAAATGGATGTGAAAAGTGCATTCCTCAATGGCAAGCTTGAGGAAGAAGTATATGTTGCTCAACCACCAGGTTTTGAAGATCCTAAGCATCCTGACAAAGTCTTCAGACTCAATAAGGCCCTCTATGGCCTCAAGTAGGCCCCTCGGGCGTGGTATGATATTTTGAAGGAATTCCTCTATGGCTTCAAACCCAGTTCACTTGACCCAACTCTTTTTACCAAAACCTATGATGATGAATTATTAGTGTGCCAAATATATGTTGATGATATTATCGGCTGTACTAACCAACGTTAAAGTGACATATTTCCCTATATGATGAGTGAAGAATATCAAATATCTATATGGGACAATTGAAATTCTTCTTTGGTCCTCAAATTCATCAACAACGCAACAACATCTTCATATCTAAAGAGAAATACCTCAAATATGTGCTGAGGAAATTCGGCATGCAAGATTGCAAAGGCGTCAAAATCCCTATGACCACAAATGGTCATCTATGCACCGATGAAAATGGTAAAGACTTCGATCAAAAGGTATACCACTCCATGATTGTCTCTTTATTGTATCTATGTGCATCTAGGCCAGATATTATGCTTAGTGTTTGCATGTGTGCCCGTTTCCAAGCTACACCGAAGGAATCACACCATAAGGCTGTGAAACATATTCTTCGATATCTAGCTCACACTCCAACACTTGGATTATGGTATCCCAAGGGCTCGGTTTTTGATCTCATTGGATATTCTGACTCTGACTATGTTGGCGATCGAGTGGATCGCAAGTCAACATCTGGCACATGCCATTTCCTCGGACAATCCTTAGTACGTTGGTCCTTGAAGAAGTAGAACTGCGTATCACTCTCTACTACTGAAGCTGAGTACATTGCTGATGGTTCTTGTTGTGCTCAATTGCTATGGATGAAGCAAACCCTCGAGGACTATGGCATCAATATGAAGAATGTGCCACTCTACTACGACAATGAGAGTGCCATCAAGATTGCTCATAACCCAGTTCAGTACTTGAAGACAAAGCACATCCAGATTCATCATCATTTTCTTTGAGATCATGTGTTGAAGGGCGACATCTCCATCGACCACGTGAAGACTGAAGATCAGCTGGCCAATATCTTCACAAAGCCCTTGGATGAGAAGAGATTTAGCAAGTTGCGGTGTGAGCTAAATATCTTAGAAGCTTTGAATGTTCTTTGAGACGACACGCATCCTAACACTTAAGAAAAATTGACGACTTAGATGTGCAACACACGAAGTAATGTTTTTCTTCAATCAGTGAAGACTAACCCTCTAAGTGTGAAGAAATTAACGAAGAATTTGATTCTTAGAACCCTACGACAATTGTACGCGGTGTTTGAAATCATCATTCTTATACGGTGGGTCACGCCACCAACAAAAGTTCAAAATCTTCAGTTTGAGTTTTTCGTCATTTTTGCAAATTCTTCAATTTTCGAATTCTTCAACTTTTTTGATTGATGTTCTTCATTGCCTATATATATATGTATACATTTGAGTTCTTCATGTCCTCAACGACATTCACTTATTGCTAATTCTTCAAGTTGTTTTTTCTTCTAAGTGAATGTGATCGGACCCGTTCCCCCTCTATGCTAAACTCAACCTAGTCTATTCACAAATTCTTCATATGCATTCTATTTGGAACCCGTTCAAAATCTTCACTGTGTCCTTGTTATCTGAAGAATTTGCGAACGAAACATTAAATTTTCATATCTAAATTTTCGGCTTTTGCTGCTCAAACCATTCCGCATTCCACTACAGATTAAACTACTCACCCACGACCTACCATGATCTCCACCTCTATGTACGTGGGTGACACATGTCGCTAGGATGGCAAGGGTCAGGGGCATGTTCGTCCAAATTCTTCGGACGGGCAGTTTTTCACCATGGCTATAAATACCCCCTCCCTTCCTCATACTTCATTTACTCCGCTCGACCTCAACTCGCTCGAGCTCTTAGACCTAGTGCCGCCGCTACACTTCATCATCACTCTGCTCCTCATTCACGAGAAAGGGCCGGTAACCGTGATTCCCAGTCCCATGATCCAAAAAGATCAAAGCAAATCAAAATAATTAAACAAAATTCCCCTAGGATTGTTGTTAGTTGGAGGCACTCGTTGTTTCGAGCAAGCCATGGATTGATGCTTGTTGGTGGTTGGGGGAGTATAAACTTTTACCATTCAGCGTGGGAACTGCCTATAATGCATGTAGTATGGAAGATACAGCCATCTCATAGTTGTTGCGTTGACAGCAAAAGTATGCCACTCAAAATATTATTCAATCTTTATTTTAAAATCGAGATCTGGCACCTCTACAAATCCCTGCTTCCCTCTGCTAAGGGCCTATCTATTTACTTTTATGTTGAGTCATCACCTTCTTATTAAAAAGCACCCGCTGGAGAGCACACTGTCATTTGCATTCATTATTATTGGTTTATATTGGGTATGATTTGACTGGATCTCTTTTACCATGAATTACAATGTTTAGTCAGTCCTTGATCTTTAAAGGTGCTCTGCATTTATGTTTTGCGGTCTCAGAAAGGGCTAGCGAAATACCATTTTGTTATATCATGTTATGATTGTTTTGAGAAAGTGTTGTCATCCGAGTTTTATTATTATCACTCGCTAGCTGATAATGCCATTGATATGAGAAATTGTGAGACCTAAGTGTTATTGTGAGTATGGTTAGTTTATAATATTGTTGAAACCTGAATGATAGCTTTGCATGTTTACAACAACAAGAGCAAATAGAGTTTGTAAATTTTTTTCTTTTTCACTTTTAGTTTATCAACTGAATTGCTTGAGGACAAGCAAAGGTTTAAGCTTGGGGGAGTTGATACGTCTCCAACATATCTACTTTTCCAAACCTTTTGCCCTTGTTTTGGACTCTAACTTGCATGATTTGAATGAAACTAACCCGGACTGATGCTGTTTTCAGCAGAATTACCATGATGTTGTTTCATGTGTAGAAAACAAAAGTTCTCGGAATGTCCTGAAAATCCTCGGAGGCACTTTTTGGAAAATATAAAAAATACTGGAGAAACAATCAAGACCAGGGGCCCACACCCTGTCCATGAGGGTGGGGGCGCGCCCTCCCCCCTGGGCGCGCCCCCTGTCTCTTGGGCCCCCTGAGGCTCCGCCGAACTCAACTCCAACTCCATATATCCCGTCTCGCGGAGAAAAAAATCAGAGAGAAAGTTTCATCGCATTTTACGATACGGAGCCGTCGCCAAGCCCTAATCTCTCTCGGGAGGGCTGATCTGGAGTCCGTTCGGGGCTCCAGAGAGGGGGATTCGTCGTTGTCGTCATCATCAACCATCCTCCATCACCAATTTCATGATGCTCACCGCCGTGCGTGAGTAATTCCATCGTAGGCTTGATGGACGGTGATGGGTTGGATGAGATTTACCATGTAATCAAGTTAGTTTTGTTAGGGTTTGATCCCTAGTATCCACTATGTTCTGAGATTGATGTTGCTATGACTTTGCTATGCTTAATGCTTGTCACTAGGGCCCGAGTGCCATGATTTCAGATCTGAACCTATTATGTTTTCATCAATATATGTGTGTTCTTGATCCTATCTTGCAAGTCTATAGTCACCTATTATGTGTTATGATCCGACAACCCCGAAGTGACAATAATCGGGATACTTCTCGGTGATGACCGTAGTTTGAGGAGTTCATGTATTCATTATGTGTTAATGCTTTGGTCCGGTTCTCTGTTAAAAGGAGGCCTTAATATCCCTTAGTTTCCACTAGGACCCCGCTGCCATGGGAGGGTAGGACAAAATATGTCATGCAAGTTCTTTTCCATAAGCACGTATGACTATATTCGGAATACATGCCTACATTACATTGATGAATTGGAGCTAGTTCTGTGTCACCCTATGTTATAGCTATTACATGAGGAATCGCATCCGACATAATTATCCATCACTGATCCATTGCCTACGAGCTTTTCATATATTGTGCTTCACTTATTTACTTTTCCGTTGCTATTGTTACAATCACTACAAAACCGAAAAATATTACTTTTGCTATCTTTATCTTTGCTACTGTTACCATTACTATCATACTACTTTGCTACTAAGTACCTTACTGCAGATACTAAGTTATCGAGGTGTGGTTGAATTGACAACTCAACTGCTAATACTCAAGAATATTCTTTGGCTCCCCTTGTGTCGAATCAATAAATTTGGGTTGAATACTCTACCCTCGAAAGCTGTTGCGATCCCCTACACTCGTGGGTCATCAAGACTAATTTCTGGCGCCATTGCCGGGGATCATAGCTCTATTCTCTGACTCACTTGGAATTTATATCTGTTGATCACTATGAAGAATTTGAAAGACGCTAAAACCAAGATCTATCCCTCAACTACAAGGGAAGGTAAGGAACTGCCATCTAGCTCTGCACTAGATTCTCCTTCTGTTATGAATAAGCTTGCGACACCTAAACCTGCTACTGCTATGAATTCTGATATGTCGCATGTTATTGATGATGCCACTTCTGCTCTGCATGATACTTATGATGAAACTACTTCTGTGCGTGATACTACTTTGCCATTAGGTGAATTTCTTGATGAACAACTTGCTAGGTCTAGAGAGAACAAAATTATTGAAGATACTATTATTGATGATAGTGATGATGAAAGATCTCCGAATGATTATGAATTGCCTGTTGTTCCTGAGGGTTATGTTATGGATGAAGAAACTGCTAGAGATTTTCTTGCTTGCAATGATAGATCAGATCTTAAAAAATTGTTAGCTAAGCTGAAACAAAAGACTCTAAATGTTAGAATGAAACATGACCCTGCTTTTGCTGCTTCACCTATCTTTGTTACTGATAAGGATTATGAATTCTCTGTTGATCCTGAAATTATTACTTTGGTAGAGTCTGATCCTTTTTATGGCCTTGAATCTGAAACTATTGTGGCACATCTTACCAAGTTGAATGATATAGCTACCCTGTTTACTCATGATGATAAATCTCGCTACTTTTATATCCTTAAAATATTCTCGTTCTCATTAAAGGGTGATGCTAAGACTTGGTATAATTGTCTTGCTCCTGGTTGTGTGCGTAATCCCCAGGATATGCTTTATTACTTCTCTGCTAAATATTTCCCTACTCATAAGAAACAAGCTGCCTTGCGGGAAATATATAATTTTGTGCAAATCAAAGAAGAGAGTCTCACACAGGCTTGGGGGAGGCTTCTCCGATTACTTAATGCTTTGCCAGATCATCCACTTAAGAAAAATGAAATACTTGATATCTTTTATAATAGACTAATCGATGCTTCCAAGGACTACTTGGATAGTTGTGCTGGTTGTGTTTTCAGGGAAAGAACAGTCGATGAATCTGAATTATTATTGAACAATATGTTGAGTAATGAGAATAATTGGACTCTTCCTGAGCCAATTCCTGAGCCAATTCCTGAGGCAATTCCTGAACCAATTGAGCCAACTCCCGAGCCTATTCCTAAACCTACTCCGAAGAAGAGAGGTGTTCTATTTCTCAGTCCTAAAGATATGCAAGAGGCAAATAAATCAATGAAAGAAAAAGGTATTAAAGCTGAAGACGTTAAGAATTTACCATCTATTGAGGAAATACATGGTCTTAATATACTGCCTGTTGAAGAATCACATTGTCTTGATAACCCGACACAGGTAGTAAAGGTAAATTCTCTCTGTAGATATGATAAGGATGAAATCCCATCTACTAAATTTCATAGCCCATGCTTAGATGAATTCGATGACTTTATGGCTAGGCAAGAAAGTTTTAATGCTTATGTTGGTAGAGAGTTAAAGAATAATGCTTTCGAGATAGGATGCGTGAGTGACAATATGGCTAGAGTTAAAGGTGAACTTAAACTCATTAGCAAATATGTGTCTATGGTTGCTACTCAAGCTGAGCAAGTACTTAAAGCTCAAAATGATTTGCTCGATGAATTAAATAATAAAAATGACTTTGCTGTTAGAGTGGCTACTAGAACTGGTAGAATGACTCAGGAACCTTTGTATCCTGAAGGCCACCCTAAGAGAGTTGAACAAGATTCTCAGGATAATAATCTAGATGCTCCTAGTTCTTCTAAGAAGAAGAAAAAGAAGAATGATAGGACTTTGCAAACTTCTAGTGAACCTAATGTATAAATACCTGAGAATCCTAATAATACTTCTATCTCTGATGCTGAAACACAATCTGGAGATGAATATGAACCTGATGAAATGCTAATAATGATGTTCATGTAGATGCTCAACCTAGTAATAACAATGAAATAGAAATTGAACCTGCTATTGGTCTTGATAACCCACAATCAAGAAACCAACGTTATGATAAGAGAGATTTTATTGCTAGGAAACATGGTAAAGAAAGAGAACCATGGGTTAAAAAACCCATGCCCTTTCCTCCTAAACCATCCAAGACAAAGGATGATGATGATTTTGAGCGCTTTGCTGAAATGATTAGACCTATTTTCTTACACATGCACTTAACTGATATGCTTAAATTAAACCCTTATGCTAAATATATGAAAGATATCATCACTAATAAGAGGAAAATACCTGAAGCTGAGGTTTCCACCATGCTTGCCAACTATACCTTTAAGGGTGGAATACCTAAGAAACTTGGTGATCCCGGAGTACCCACTATACCTTGCTCTATTAAAAGAAATTATGTTAAAACTGCTTTATGTGATTTAGGAGCCGGTGTTAGTGTTATGCCTCTTTCCTTGTACCGTAGACTTGAATTGAGTAAGTTGACACCCACTGAGATATCCTTGCAAATGGCTGATAAATCAACTACTATACCTGTCGGCATTTGTGAGGATGTGCATGTTGTTGTTGCGAATGTTACTATCTTAACAGACTTTGTCATTCTTGATATTCCTGAGGACGACAGTATGTCGATTATCCTTGGTAGACCCTTTTTAAATACTGCAGGTGCAATTATTGATTGCAACAAAGGCAATGCCACCTTTCATGTTAATGGAAATGAGCATACGGTACATTTTCCGAGGAAGCAAATCCAAGTCCATAGCATAAATACTATTGAGAAAATTCCATCAATTATTATTGGAGTTTTTGAATTTCCTCTCCCTACTGTCAAGAAAAAGTATGATATTCTTATTATTGGGGATTTTCATATCCCCATTGAGGTAACCTAGTGTCACTTCAAAATTTCTCCAGTTCCGTGTTATTCGAAATGAGTTTGTTAACAAGACTTGATCAACCTTGTTAGTGGATTCATTTTGATGATCATGAGATGGATGAAACTAGAAGGCACAACCTTCTGTACCCTCTTTTTACTTTGTGTTATTTAGAATAAATAAAACAAAATTAGTATTATCCGTCTGTTTTTTGAATTATCCGTGTAATAAAAAATATCCTGAAAATAAAAGTGCTCCAAATGCCCTGCAAATTTAGTATGATTTTTTATGGAGTATTTGAGGATTTTAGGCACTGAATCACTGCAGGAGGGGCAAGCACCAGGCCACGAGAGTGGATGGCGCGCCCACCCCACGTGGGCGCGCCCCCTGTCTCGTGGGCCCCCGGTAGCCCCCCTCCACTTATGCCAGCATCCGCACACTTTATCTTCTACCCCAAAAAATCCCCATCCAGCTCAAGCACGAGTTCTAGCTCGTTTTGCTGCGATTTTCGATCTCCTTGCTCAAAGCTCCATTCACAAAACTGCTTTGGGAGATTGTTGCTTGGTATGTGACTCCTCCATTGGTCCAATTAGTTTTTGTTCTAGTGCTTTATTCTTTGCAAATCCTTGCTGCCTTGGTGACCCTGTTCTTGAACTTGCATGTTAAATTTATGAGGTTCTAAGTAACTCTAATGCATGATATAGGCTCTAGGCACTTGTAGGAGTAGTTGCTACCATTCTTGTTAAGTTTTATTCACTTTTATTTTGAAGTTACTTAAATTCCAGATTTTTTTCAGAAAAAGAATTATGTCTAGGAGAATGTATCAAGGTGGTTCCTCGGTGAAGAAAGGGCCCAGGATTGCTATGCGTGAGCAAGATGTTGAATTACCAAGGGATGCGGATGTACGAGCTTGTGAGTGGCCATCCGATGATTTTATGGTCAAAGTAGGCTTCAAGGAGGAATTTGACGTGTATGTGCGTAATGCTGAGCTGGAGGACTTCTTACAAGATAAGTGTCCCCAGTACTATCAATTGACTGATTCCTTTGTGCGGAGATTTAAATATAATTGTACGCGTAATTCTCCCAGTGTCCTATTTGATATTTATGATACATCTTATACCATGTACTTAGAGGGTTTTACAACTGCTTGCAAACTCCCGCAATGGGGTAATATTAATGATCCTCACAAATCTGAATTTAGAGATTTCCTTGCTAGTATCACTGTGGGAGAATCCATGGACATAGCACAAGCCACCATAGGGAGCATTCATTTTCCTGCTATACATTATTTCGCTCTCTTAATTGGTAGATGCATTAACGGTAAAGATGAAGCATGTCATATGTGCGTCCCTGATCTCTGTGTCCTCAAGAGTGTTGTGTTAGGTTATAAAGGTTATAACTTGGGGGCAATAGTTGCATGTAGGTTGCAGAATAATAGTAGAGCTGGAGATTTATTTGGAGGAATTTATGCAACCTGTGTGGCTAACTATCTTGGTATAGCCCCACGAGAGGGGGATATGATGATATCTCCTGTTTATTTAGATTATGACGCTATGGTCAATCATCATTTTCTTAGGAGGAATGAACAATACCTTCATTATCCACTAATCTATAACAAACGCAACATCATCCATGTTACTCTTACCGCTCCTCTCCTTTTTGATTATCAGGAAAAAGGAAGACATGTTGTTACTAGGGAGGAAGAAGCTGAACACGAGGGGAGAGCGGAGGCCGCTCGCCAACATGCCACAGCTCAGGAGGCATTTGCTGCTGCATCTCAGTATGACCCCAGATACAACTACGGATATCAGCCAGGCTACCCTTGGCATTAGATCAACTTAGGCCAAAAGCCTAAGCTTGGGGGAGTACGTATTTCTCACCAACTTTACATTCATGTTCACACACTAAACTAAGTCGTCGGTGCTCATACTCTTTCATTGTGTTATCCATGCTAGTTTAAATTTCTTTTTCTAGTTTTCTTCTTGTGTGTTTGATAAACCTCAAGAAAAACCAAAAATTAGTTAGTTTAATTTCCATGCTTGTAGTAGAATTAAAATGAAAACCCAAAAAGATTTCACGTTCTTCTTTTTACTTGTTAGGAGCTTTCCCGTGTAAATAGTTTTATTTTCTTTTCTTTCCTTTGGGGGTCGAGAAGACCATATTGAAAATGTTTAGTGGATATCATATGCATGACTGTCTATTTAATTTAGAGCCCATATTATTTGTCTTCTCTTTTGAGTTGAATGCTTGCAGATTCCAGCTTAGGCCAATGCACGTACACTCTTATTATTATACACATCGTTCGGTCGTGTGAGTGAAAGGAAATAATGACGACATATGATGGACTGATTGAGACGAGAGAAGCTGGTATGAACTCGACCTCTCTTGTTTTTGTAAATATGATGAGTTTATCGTTCCTGATTCAGCTTATTATGAAGTAAACATATTTGCAATGACATTTAGAGATTATAGTTGCTTGTGCCATGCTTGATTAGCTATGAGTTATAATGGTTTACCTTGCGTGACAACATGCTATTAGAATGATTATGATGTGGTATGATGGGATGGTATCCTCCTTTGAATGAATTGAGTGACTCGACTTGGCACATGTTCACGCATGTAGTTGAAACAAAATCAACATAGCCTTCACGATATTTATGTTCATGGTGGATTATATCCTCCTCATGTTTGTATTCGGTGTAAACTAGTTTTAATGCATGTTTATGACTGTTATCGCTCTCTCAGTTGGTCGCTTCCCAGTCTTTTGCTAGCCTTCACCTGTACTAAGCAGGAATACTGCTTGTGCATCCAAACTCCTTAAACCCCAAAGTTGTTCCATATGAGTCCACCACACCTTCCTATATGCGGTATTTACCTGCCGTTCCAAGAAAATTTGTATGTGCCAAACTCTAAACCTTCAAATGAAATTATGTTTTGTATGCTCGAGCTGCTCATGTTTCCACTAGGGCTGCCTATATCTTCCATGCTAGGTGGGTTATTCTCAAGAGGAGTGGAATCCGCTCCTCATTCACGAGAAAGGGCCGGTAACGGGGATGCCCAGTCCCATGATCCAAAAAGATCAAAGCAAATCAAAATAATTAAACAAAACTCCCCCAGGATTGTTGTTAGTTGGAGGCACTCGTTTTTTCGAGCAAGCCATGGATTGATGCTTGTTGGTGGTTGGGGGAGTATAAACTTTTACCATTCAGCGTGGGAACTGCCTATAATGCATGTAGTATGGAAGATACAGCCATCTCATAGTTGTTGCGTTGACAGCAAAATTATGCCGCTCAAAATGTTATTCAATCTCTATTTTGAAATCGAGCTCTGGCACCTCTACAAATCCCCGCTTCCCTCTGCGAAGGGCCTATCTATTTACTTTTATGTTGAGTCATCACCTTCTTATTAAAAAGCACCCGCTGGAGAGCACACTGTCATTTGCATTCATTATTATTGGTTTATATTGGGTATGATTTGACTGGATCTCTTTTACCATGAATTACAATGTTTAGTCAGTCCTTGATCTTTAAAGGTGCTCTGCATTTATGTTTTGCGGTCTCAGAAAGGGCTAGCGAGATACCATTTTGTTATATCATGTTATGATTGTTTTGAGAAAGTGTTGTCATCCGAGTTTTATTATTATCGCTCGCTAGCTGATTATGCCATTGATATGAGAAATTGTGAGACCTGAGTGTTATTGTGAGTATGGTTAGTTTATAATATTGTTGAAACCTGAATGATAGCTTTGCATGTTTACAACAACAAGAGCAACTAGAGTTTGTAAAAGTTTTTCTTTTTCACTTTCAGTTTATCAACTGAATTGCTTGAGGACAAGCAAAGGTTTAAGCTTGGGGGAGTTGATACGTCTCCAACGTATCTACTTTTCCAAACACTATTGCCCTTGTTTTGGACTCTAACTTGCATGATTTGAATGAAACTAACCCGGACTGACGCTGTTTTCAGTAGAATTACCATGATGTTGTTTCATGTGTAGAAAACAAAAGTTCTCGGAATGGCCTGAAAATCCTCGGAGGCACTTTTTGGAAAATATAAAAAATACTGGAGAAAGAATCAAGACCAGGGGGGCCACACCCTATCCACGAGGGTGGGGGGCGCACCCTCCCCCTTGGGCGCACCCCCCTGTCTCGTGGGCCCCCTGAGGCTTCGCCGACCTCAACTCCAACTCCATATATTCCGTCTCGCGGAGAAAAAAATCAGAGAGAAAGTTTCATCGTGTTTTACGATATGGAGCCGCCGCCAAGCCCTAATCTCTCTCGAGAGGGCTGATCTGGAGTCCGTTTGGGGCTCCGGAGAGGGGGAGTCGTCGTCGTCATCATCATCAACCATCCTCCATCACCAATTTCATGATGCTCACCGCCGTGCGTGAGTAATTCCATCGTAGGATTGCTGGACGGTGATAGGTTGGATGAGATTTACCATGTAATCAAGTTAGTTTTGTTAGGGTTTGATCCCTAGTATCCACTATGTTCTGAGATTGATGTTGCTATGACTTTGCTATGCTTAATGCTTGTCACTAGGGCCCAAGTGCCATGATTTCAGATCTGAACCTATTATGTTTTCATCAATATATGTGTGTTCTTGATCCTATCTTGCAAGTCTATAGTCACCTATTATGTGTTATGATCCGACAACCCCGAAGTGACAATAATCGGGATACTTCTCGGTGATGACCGTAGTTTGAGGAGTTCATGTATTCATTATGTGTTAATGCTTTGGTCCGGTTCTCTATTAAAAGGAGGCCTTAATATCCCTTAGTTTCCACTAGGACCCCGCTGCCATAGGAGGGTAGGACAAAAGATGTCATGCAAGTTCTTTTCCATAAGCACGTATGACTATATTCGGAATACATGCCTACATTACATTGATGAATTGGAGCTAGTTCTGTGTCACCCTATTTTATAGCTATTACATGAGGAATCGCATCCGACATAATTATCCATCAGTGATCCATTGCCTACGAGCTTTTCATATATTGTGCTTCGCTTATTTACTTTTCCGTTGCTATTGTTACAATCACTACAAAACCGAAAAATATTACTTTTGCTATCTTTATCTTTGCTACTGTTACCATTACTATCATACTACTTTGCTATTAAGTACCTTGCTGCAGATACTAAGTTATCCAGGTGTGGTTGAATTGACAACTCAACTGCTAATACTCAAGAATATTCTTTGGCTCCCCTTGTGTCGAATCAATAAATTTGGGTTGAATACTCTACCCTCGAAAGCTGTTGCGATCCCCTACACTTGTGGGTCATCACCCAGTCACTCGTGGTAAGTCTTCCGCTGACTTCCAAACCTTGACAAACTTGGTCACTTGGCGATCCACAATTGCTCTTGGACGCTCTAAACCATGACGCCTAACCGTTTGGAGGATGCACAGTCCTTAGAGGTAACAAGCATCAGCTCCACACAGGAACAATCTCTTCAGTGATGCTCAATCACTTTGGGTTGTAGGTGTTTGGGTTTTGGGTTTTCCTCACTTGATGATTTTCGCTCAAAGTCCTTGGAGGACGGGATGCTCTCAATGGCAAGTGTCAGTTTCTCTCGGAGCAGCCAACTAGCTAGTGGTTGTAGGGGTGGCTATTTATAGCCTAGGAGCAGCCCGGCATGATAAGACATAAATGCCCTTCAATGATATGACTGTTAGGTGGGTAGGATATTTTGGACAGCTCGCGCGTAGCACAACAACGGTCGGAAATTTGAGCTCTCAAATTCCTCAGGCCTATCATGGTCCTTGCTATGTAGGCAATCCACACTGGCAAATTCCTAACTCCTCAGTCAGGATAAATTCCTCATAGAATAGAAGATCTTTGTCTCTGTCACTGAAAAAATTAACTGAACTGTATGAGATTTCCAATGGCTTCACTCGAAAGGATTGGGTAGGTGTAGGATTTTGAGATGACCATCACTTGGAAAGTGTTTCTTTAGTATTACCTCGACCCCCTTTAACAGTACAGTGTTTCCTATGACTGAAGAAAGAGAAAATGAAACTACTGAAACAAAAGTCTTCATGCTTCATAGTCCTCGCATGAATATCCAAGTCTTGAAGGTCACATCAATTTCCTCACTTTCAAAGTTTTCAAGAAAACCGAAGTCTTCAGCTGAAGACATACAGTTTTGGGATTTTTATTTCTATGTGCCCCTGGTTCCTTAGTTCTACTCATTCATCCCCACGCTCTTAACTTTTGCTCACTTTTCCCCACTCCCTTGCCCGAAATCCTCAGAACTGGTCATAGCAGACGTTGTCGTCGGGTCAATGGCTTGACCGTTAACTCTGACGAGTGGGGTCGCGTAGAGCCGAGTCTACATTTTGACCGTTATGTGCTAACGAGTGGGGCCGCAAAACTGACAATCACTATAACCTGAATCAGACCGAGTCGCTTCCACGCCGCGCCCTCCACCGCCATTGTGCCGCCTCTGCCACCGTCGTGCCGCCTCCACCGCAATCGTGCCCCCTCCACCGCATCTACCCTCTCTTCCCATCTAGGATTAGGAAGCGATGTCAGGGGAGCACCCCGTCCGGCCCATCGACCGTGGAAATGATTGGGTCAAATCAGAGGCGGATAATTCATGGATTTCACATGGGTAAGCATCGATTTCCTCTCAAATTGATTAGGAGATCCGTAAATTAGGCTGTACTTGACCACCTTTAGTGTGAATCAATGCAATTTTTCTGGAAATTTTCGGCCTAACTGCCCGCTTTCAATCGAATAGGGTTGATCATGCACTCGCTTTTTGGCTGGCGGTTAGAATGGAAACTAGCGAGCTGCATGGAACTAAACCGTGTCTGATTTCTGGATTTTTCTATCCGGAAGTGGTAGAAACCAGCGTTTCATTCACAGATTTCCGCGAGGCACTCCGTTGTGACAATCCGTAGAGCGTTGCCGATGTTGTTGAACTGAGATATTTTGACAGTATTGAGCAAAGATTTGTCCCATTAACTTGTGATGAGCATCTGGAATTGCTATTTAGTTTGAACGTCGACAGCCGTTTTGGTAAAATCCATATCGGTGTGCTTCAGGCACGCAAACAACGTATCCCGAAGGGAAAGGGTGTTCAGACATCATCTGTCTGTGCTAATAACGAGTGTCCTCTCCCTCCTTGTAGGTCGAGACCAAGTAAACCTAGTGGTCCTAAAAGCCACAATATGTCGGCTACCACTAATTCTGCCACTTTTCCTCTCCCTTCTGCACCTGATGTAGAAATAGATGCAAAGCCTAACGAGGAAGTGCCTCGACATGATGACGAGGATGAGATTATGTTCCCTGAACTGGTAGATAGAGTCAGTCAACAGGTAGTGGAAGATGAATATCCAGAGGAGCCTAGCAGTCGTGCTAGATTTGATGACACTGACGATGAAGAGAGGGAGGAGAACATCGACTCCTTAGTTTTACTAGAATATGATGGTGAGGACATGCCAACAATTGAGTGGAACAGGGAGAATCCTCAACTTACTCCAGGAACCATATTCGAATCGATGGTGGACTGTCGTAATGCAGTGACTACATATTGTATTCTCACTGAAAACTCCTATGAGGTTGATAGGAGTGAGCCAGGAAGATTCACTGTTCATTGCCCTTATGATAGGTGTCGGTTGAGGTTGCATGCATCCACTATGCTAAAGAGCAAATTGATTCAAGTATTACAAGTGAATCTTTTTTTCGATTATTTATCCATTCTATATTAAGATCATGTGTACTGTTTCTTAGTTGTATTTGACATCATTTTTCATTTTATTTCAGATAAAAAACAACCCACATGGGCACACTGTTGGAAATATGCCCTAGAGGCAATAATAAAATGGTTATTATTATATTTCTTTGTTCATGATAATTGTCTGTTATTCATGCTATAATTGTATTACCCGGAATCGTAATACACGTGTGAATACATAGACCACAACATGTCCCTAGTGAGCCTCTAGTTGACTAGCTCGTTGATTAATAGATAGTCATGGTTTCCTGACTATGGACATTGGATGTCATTGATAACATGATCACATCATTAGGAGAATGATGTGATGGACAAGACCCAATCCTAAGCATAGCTCAAAGATCGTGTAGTTCGTTTAGCTAGAGCTTTTCCAAATGTCAAGTATCATTTCCTTAGACCATGAGATTGTGCAACTCCCGGATACCGTAGGAGTGCTTTGGGTGTGCCAAACGTCACAACGTAACTGGGTGACTATAAAGGTACACTACAGGTATCTCCGAAAGTGTATGTTGGGTTGGCACAAATCGAGACTGGGATTTGTCACTCCATATGACGGAGAGGTATCTCTGGGCCCACTCGGTAATGCATCATCATAATGAGCTCAATGTGACGAAGTGTCTGGTCACGGGATCATTCATTATGGTACGAGTAAAGTGACTTGCCGGTAACGAGATTAAATGAGGTATTGGGATACCGATGATCGAGTCTCGGGCAAGTAACGTACCGATTGACAAAGGGAATTGTATACGGGGTTGCTTAAATCCTCGACATCGTGGTTCATCCGATGAGATCATCGAGGAGCATGTGGGAGCCAACATGGGTATCCAGATCCCGCTATTGGTTATTGACCGGAGAGGTGTCTCGGTCATGTCTGCATGTCTCCCGAACCCGTAGGGTCTACACACTTAAGGTTCGGTGACGCTAGGGTTGTAGAGATATGAGTATGTAGTAAACCTAAAGTTGTTCAGAGTCCCGGATGAGATCCCTGACGTCACGAGGAGTTCTGGAATGGTCCGGAGGTAAAGAATTATATATAGGAAGTCAGGTTTCGGCCATCGGGAAAGTTTCGGGGGTCACCGGTATTGTACCGGGACCACCGGAAGGGTCCATCGGGTGGGGCCACTTATCCCGAAGGGTTCCATGGGCTGAAGTGGGAGGGGAACCAGCCCTTGGTGGGCTGGTGCGCCCCCCCTTGGGCCCCCCTGCGCCTAGGGTTGGAAACCCTAGGGGTGGGGGGCGCCTCCACTTGCCTTGGGGGGCAAGCCACCCCTTTGGCCGCCGCCCCCCTAGGAGATCCCATCTCCTAGGGCCGGTGCCCCCCCCTAGGGGCCCTATATAAAGAGGGGGGAGGGAGGGAAGCCGCACCCATGCTCTTGGCACCTCCCTCTCCCCTTGCTACACCTCTCCTCTCGCAGAAGCTTGGCAAAGCCCTGCCGAGATCGCTGTTGCATCCACCACCACGTCGTCGTGCTGCTGGATCTTCATCAACCTCTCCTTCCCCCTTGCTGGATCAAGAAGGAGGAGACATCTTCCCAACCGTACGTGTGTTGAACGCGGAGGTGCCGTCCGTTCGGTGCTAGGATCTCCGGTGATTTGGATCACGACGAGTACGACTCCCTCAACCCCGTTCTCTTGAACGCTTGCACTCGATCTACAAGGGTATGTAGATGCACTCCTCTCTATCGTTGTTAGATGAACTCATAGATTGATCTTGGTGAAACCGTAGGAAATTTTTTATTTTCTGCAACGTTCCCCAACACACACTTGCCCACCTGGAGGGATAGGGGGAAAGGAAAAATCAAAGCTTGCAAAGATTAGGTGGGTGGTAGATGCAATTTTGGATTGGGTGAGAGAAACACCAACAATTGGTCCAACAACACTCCATGGGAAGCTATTTGAGAAGTATAAGGTTAATATACCTTACATGAGGATTTTCTATGCTAAGGAAAGGGCTCTTGATAGGACTAATGGTCCATGGAATGATAGTTTTCAGTTGCTTTACACCTTCAAAGCTGAAGTGGAGATGGCTAGTCCAGGGAGTGTTGTAGAGATTGACAAGCATACAGTTAAGTACAAATTAAAAGGGAAGGCACTGGAGAAGGAGTGCTTTTGTTTATTTCAAGGCTTGCTGGCAGGGGTTTCCGAATGGTTGTAGGCCCTATTTGGTTGTCGATGCAACTGCTTTGAATGGAAGATGGAGAGGCCAGCTAGCAGCAGCTTCTACAGTTGATGGACACAACTGGCTATTCCTAGTTGCATTTGGTGTGTTGGAGGTAGAGTCCGAGGAGAGTTGGGTCTAGTTTCTGCAGCAGTTGTGCAACATTATAGGTACACCCTCAGGTTTAGAGACTGTAGTAGAAATTGTATTCCCTGGAGTGGAACATAGGGAATGTATGCGACACCTAGCGTAGAATTTTAAAAAGAAATTCAAAAGGAAAGTTTATGATGAGAACCTATGGCCAGCATCATACACATGCAACTTGAGGAAGCATGCGCACCATTTGAGAGTGTTGTATGCTCACAATCCTTTGGTGAGGAGTACATGGATCAACATCATGGAAAGGTGTGGTCAAGAAGAAAATTCAATGAAATTTGCAAAGTAGACTATGTGATCAATAACCTTGTTGAGTGTTTCAATGCAAAGTTCAAGTCAGTGAAAGGGATTTTGTTGTGGCAATCATTTGATAAGATCAGGAAAATGATCATGATAAAGATGGCTCTTCATAAAAGAATTGCAGAAACACAATATGTTGGCCATCTTATGATCCCATCTCTGATTAAGGAATTGCATGCCAAGGCAAGAGGACTAAGGATGAAATGCATTCGACCGTCGACATACGAGGTTGAGGTGACATACACTGACAGTAAAACTAGGGAATGGAGATATCCAGTGAACCTTGCAACTAAGGAATGCAGTTGTAGGCAATGGCAGATCCGCAGGAAGCCGTGCATACATGCCCTACATCTCATGATTGTTATTGGAGGTGAAGATGGTGAAGTTGATCAGTATTGCTCTGAATATTTCTCTGTTGCCAAATTTAGGGCTACTTATGCTGAAAATGTGCCTGCACTCTTGGGAAAAGACCAATGGAACATAGTAGACCCAGGGTTCAAACTCTATTCTCCTGTACTGACTAGACCACCAAGAAGACCAAGGAAACCAGGATAAGAGCTGGTGAAGAGGGTCATGTAAAAAAACATAAGTGCAAAAGATGTGGTATTCTAGGGCATATTGCTAGGATTTGTACCAATCTAGTTGATGCATCATTTGGAGAAGAGGAACAACGGGCAGCAGCAAACGCAGAGGAGAATGCAACAGCAGAGGATAATGCATCAACAGAGGAGAATGCAGCAAGTTTAGAGGAGAATGAAGCAACTGAAGTAGCAGCTTGGTATGTGTGCAACCTTTCCTTTTTTTTGCATTTGTTCTGTTTTTATCGATGGCTAAGCTTATTTCCGTTTGACCCAGCACTAGGATAATTAGAGGCACATTACAGAAAATACCTAGAGAGGAAGAAACTTCGGTTGAACCATCATGTGATGAAGAATTTGAAACCATGGCTTGTGAAGGTTTTGAAGCTATAAGAGAGGAGGAAGTTATTTTATCTGAAGTTCCTTTAAGAATTAGTGAACCAACAGATGACCGTCAACTAGTCATCACTTGCTCGGTCAGTCAAAGCTCAACTAAACCGCCATCACAAGAAGTGAAGATCAGAAGCAACAAGACAAAGCTTTCAAAAGCACAAAATATCCCAGCTAGGGAAACCAGGAGCAAGATGGTTAACCCATCCCGGAACACAAGGAGCAAGGCAAAGATTTGAATTTGAACTTGAATGCTAGTCATAAACTTTGAACTTTAAGGATTTGGAATAGTGATTCTATCATCAATTTGAACTAATGTGACAACTTGTAAGGTGTAATAATTCTATTTGTAATTTGATGTGAAATTTGAGGTAGAATACAAAACTAAGGCAAAATTTGAATTTTAGACAAACTTTGAATTTGAACCAACACTTGAAGTCCATTTCCCTATGGTGTGAATTGCAAAGTTTGCTAAACTATTATGAACGTTAGGTGATCAATCCGATCTCTTTTGTGTGCTAAAACTTGTAGTCATGAGAAATGTGCTCCAAATGAGCTCCCAAGCTAGGGTAAACAACTCTAGTTGTAATCAAGTTTTTTACCTCCTCTAAATGGAAAACTAAGTTCAGATCCTTCTTATTCAATTTGAAATCAAGCTTTTGTGATTTTTAAAAAAAATCAAAAACCGAATGGAACCCTACCTCCTCTCCTTAGACTCTATGAAATGTTGTATGTGATAGCTCATATGTGTGAAGGTTTTTTCATGAAAATATCCATAGACAATTTTATGATATTTGGTTGGTAACATGTCACACAAGACAACATTGTGCACATGTTTTATATATTTTTGATTTTTTTTAAATTAATGGTGCTCATTTGACCTCGATCGTGCTAGCTAGGTTTTTTTTTGTAAATGTCCGTATACCAAGTTTAGTATTTTTCCTTGTTAGTGTGTCTTATAAAATGACGAACGACGAAGGTTTCATCTTTTTCGTTTTTAAAAATTAGTTATGCTCACTCAAAGCCTTGGAAACCCCATTGAACAGCTCAAAACCCCTGTAAACCCCGCGGGGTTTCGCCTAACCCTAGCTCCGAATGTCAACCGTCCGATCATACCCTAGCGCCAAGCGACATCCCTCAGATGTGGTCTTCTAGAAGGAATTCTGAGGGCAGGCTGCGTGCAGGCTCCGTGCCGTTGGATCACATGGACGGCTCTGCATCGTTGGATCGAGGGGCGACCCGTGAGAGGCGATCCACGAAAGTTCTTGGTTGTGCTTTCCCACCCTTGCCTCCCCTTTCTTCTGCTGCTTATTCCACGACGACGAGAGGAGCCACTCATCTGTTTCTTCTTCTCTGGCGATGAGAGGAGCCACTCATGTGCTTCTTCTTCCGGCGATTTTGGGCGATATGTCGAGCTCCACTTCAGCCTCCCACCCCTCGTGGACCCAGTATGGTCCATTTCCCATGGAGCGATGTCCTGACTACCCATGCAATGCGCCACTGATACGATTGACTTTGAAGGAGGTCAAGAATGGCAACTATGGGCGCGAGTTCATGAAATGCGAGAGCAAGCCAGAGGGGCAGGTTAGATCTCATGATTTTTCTCTGATTTCTTTTTCTATTTTCTTTTAATTCAATTGGGGATGGATTTATGGTTCATGTTTTCGTTTCAGATCGTGAAGAAATGCACACATTTTGAATGGCTGGATGACTACGTTAAGCAGATTCAATTCAATGGGGCCACAACCCGGGAGCTCAATCTGCTGTTAGCACCAACAAATTTGGTCTGTGGAAGTGCTGCTCTGGCAGTTGGGGATGCAGATCTGAAGGGGGAATTAAAGAAGATGAACAAGAACTTGAAGCAGATGATTCAATTGAACAAGCAGGCAAATCTAATAGCTTTAGGATTTTATCCCTTTCTTTTTGTATAGTTGTTCTAGGATTTGCTTACTTGCTGGTCATCACTCGTTAGAGATGTTATTAGTGTGATGCCATGTGCTCTAGGATTTGGTTAAATTTGTGGATCATGTGCTCTATGATTTTCTTAAATTTGTGGATCATGTGCTCTATGCTTTGTGTTGCTTAATTTGTGGATCATGTTCTCTATGCTCTGTGTTGCTTAATTTGTGGATCATATTAGTTTCATTAGTTTTGTACACTTTCAGTTTCTTCAGTTTCATGAGACAACACCGACCGCAGAAGAAAAAAAACATAGTTCTAGGGCCCAAATTTAAACTAAGCTCTGGTTGGGCCATCTCATTGCGTTGAGTGTCGAAGGCCCACAAAGATAAAAGAGGCCTAGAAAATAGTGCACACGCCGGCTCTGTTTTTTCCTTGACTATTGCCATGGTAAATCCATTTATTGCCATGCCGAACAAAAACAATGCATGATGGTAAATCGATTTATTGTTGGACTTGCCAATGTCAAATTTATTTGTACATATCGTGGCAATTTCCTTCTGTATATAGCCTACAACGCAACACTTTGATTTTTTGACATGCGGGTATTATAAACATGTTTTTGTTGCAAGAAAAATATTGTATACACGATTTTTTGTTTTTGTTTTTGTTATTAAGAGCATGCCAGACTTAATTATGTAGATCATGATATCCATCTGAAACCATGTCTAAAATAAAGTCCAGTGGCACCATTAGGCACCATATCCATCTAGACAGGATGTCTATGGCTCGGCTACGGCACCATATCCATCTACCGATATCTCAAGTAGCAAGCATACATCCATAACATAGAAAGTAGCAACCATAGCATACTTCTTACATAAAGCATAGGGTGCCCTAAACCATAGCATAGGCCACAAACTATTCAAAAATTACCTTGTTTTTGTTCATACAATATATGAAATAGGGCCACCAACAATTCAAAAAAAAATTAGCTTTTCTTCTTCTTCTTTTCAACATCAACATGGCTCATTTTTCTAGCTTTAGTTTGCTTTTTGACACTTCAACTAGTCCATTATCCGCGCGTACGAAAACTTGACCCTACTCTAAGTGGGCCATTTAAACTTGACCTACACAAGTACACACCATGAATATAACAAGACGAATGGGCTACCCTCCAACCATTTTTACAAGGCTAACCCTAAAACTTGCTGGTTTTCATTGAGGGATACCTTTTCATTGATTGACTTAGAATAAGGGCTTGTGTACGGCACCATATCCATCTAGCGATATCTCACGTCAAATAAGATAGTAATAGCAAGCAAAACACAGATAACCAAGGACATATCAAATAAGGGTAGCAAGCATAACATAGTTCTTAGGGGATAACACAACAGAGATAAAAAGTTCATGGTACAACCAACGACAAAATTAAGATAGAAATATATAAAAGATAAAAGCCCTAACACCCTAGGGCAAGACAAGCTCATGCGACCGGGCCTTCACCACCATCTCCACTGCGCCTCCTCTTCGCTGCTCCTCCTCCATGTCGTCCTCACTGATGTAGTAGGGGAGGCTGTGCATACCGTCGCGGGTGGGGAAGATACAGTCGAAGTTTGTGAAGATGTTGTGGGTTGTGAATGCGATGAATTTACATCCACACCAAAAGACCTTGCTGAGGAGGTAGTACGCATCAAATCTATTGGTGAAGGTGACAATGAGCCCTATCGGCAGAGTGCTGGAGTCTCGATGCACTTCCTCCAGTCGGAAAATCACCGGCGAGCCCGCTGGGAGGTGGGCGAAGCCCGCACCGAGGAACCACTGGCCAAACCCCATTGCACCCCTCCAACATGAGAACGCCCACATGCCAAGCATCCTCTCCACGACGACGTTGTCCAGATAGCGTCTCTCCGGCATGGTCGGTGGGAGATGGAAGGTGGGGCTGTTGTACGGCATCCTCGCCTCCCTTTGAGAGTGCTCTGGGTTTGGGTGAGGAGAGAAGGTGCCAGCACAAATGGATGTGTGGAGAATAGGTGAAGGGGTCGTGGTTTAAATAGGGAAAGGGGAAGGGAAGGGGAGTGTCACCAGCCACGCTTTGGATTTGCTATGTTCAAACGAGCCACGTCGATCGATATGCCACTTTAATTGCCAACAGGTTTTAATTGCCACGTTGAATAGATGTGAGTGGATCAAAAACTATGAAACAATCCTCTACATCAAGGAGACATGTGTGCCAGATGAGACGAACCGGCAACAGCAACCGTCCTTGCGTCCGTGTCGGCTCATGTGAAGAAAGAGGTCGGTCAGCGTCTGTGGCGGCTCGCGTGCAGACTGCAGAAAGAGGCCGGTCAGCGCATCTTGGCGGTGGGCAGCAGCGCATGCTGGTAGGCTAGCTACGTGCATGCATAGCAGGCTAGCTGGACATGTCATGCATGCATAACAGGCTTCTGTCGTTGCAGCGTGCGCAGGGCCCAATAGTCTAACCACGGCCCAACGGGCGAACAGCGGCACCGTCTGACGCGACCCCACTCATTAGGTCCAATGGGCGACACAGTCAGCGCGGCCCCACTCGTTAGAGTTAACGGTCAAAGCACTAACCCGACAACATCCACCATTTGTGACCAGTTCTGAGGGTTTCGTGGGGAAAAGTGAGCAAAAGTTAAGAGCGTGGGGATGAATGTGTATGGCTAAGGAACGAGGGGCATAGATGTAAAAATCCCTACATTTTTAGGGGTCGACTTTCATCATAGATATCAAACTCCTCATCGACTTATAGAGCATGTGTACACTCACAAACACATTAGTCCCTTAACCTATAAGTCTTCAATACACCAAAATCACTAAGGAGCACTAGATGCACTTACAATATCCCATTTTTTGGTGATTGATGATAAATAGGTTAAGTTTTCAACGGGGATAATAATATGAAGTGTAAATGCTAATATTGAGGAATTTGATTGCAAGATATAGAAGAACTCCCCCTAAAGATGTGCATATTTTAGGAATTTGCTTTGGATAGAAAATGCATATTATAGAGTAATATCATGGAGATCTCCCCCTATATCTTATAATTCATACATGCATTTGACATATGATATGAAGAATTTGAAATGCATGATGAAATATGGTGTCTAACGGAATTCAGCATGCGTGCATTAAGGTACTTGAGGAAATAAGCATGCAGAAAGCAGTCAAAAGTATCAGAGCACCATAGGACTTAAGTTTACAACTAATCAGAGCAAACACCTCAAAAGAGCAAGAGTTCTATCTTAACAAAAAAAATGCCCATATAATAGACCGGTTGAAGACTAACTCAAATTTCTCCCCTTTGTCATCAAATTACCAAAAGGGACAAAAAATGAGGACTATAGCCCCTCAAGAATATCATCATGGTGTCGATGGAGGAGCGCCAATGTTGTTGTGTTTGTTCGTTGAGGTAGGGCCTGCCGCAGTGTCGTTCAATTCTTCAGCTTCATCCGTCTCGCATGATGAAAAATATGAACTGGCGACCAGTTGAGGAACTTTGACCTTCTTGAATTTCTTCGAAGGTGGCTGAGACCAGTCAAAGTCCAGTTGGAAGTCCATTTCCTTGAGTTCTTCAGCACTGTAGAGATGTGAAAGAATAGCCCAAGTGTGGTCGAAGACTTGATGCAGATAATGGTAATTCTTCTTCACGGTGTTTTGAGTGACTGTCGTGTTCTGAAGAATTGCACAAAACTGACGCTTGACCCACTTATGATTTCGATCAACTTTCTGGTGAAGACTGAGGAGAAGCTCACGATCAGTCATTACACGCGGAGCAGTGCCTTGAGGATATTGCTTTTAAGCTTTGGCGGCAGAATCTTGTGTTGTAGAGTCATCATTGGTGGAATATGAGGCAGCCTTGCAAAACTGACCATCCAATTGATGAGTGCCTTCATCAATAACAGCTGCTTTGCCCTTCTCATCAGCTGAGGAAATAGTCCTTTTGAGGACTTCAATAGGTGGCAAATAGCTAAGATGATTTTTAAAATCAGCCTTGTAATGAATTGAAGACTTTGATGTGATGAATTTCATGATCCAGGGAGCATAAGGCTTCAACTCAAAAGGTGACAGATCAACATTGGCTAAAGTCCTTATTAAGAAATCGTGGTACTTGATAGCAATATCGGGCATGATATTGAAAATCAGATTCTTCATGATGCCAACAACCTCTTCTTCATCTGAGTTGTGGCCCTTGATTGGACTGAGGGTTTTGGTCAAGATGCGATACACTGTCCTTGGCACATAGAGCAATTCCTTCACGAGGAATGTGGTCCCTGGAGCTTGGCCAGCCTTCAAAGGCTTCATCAGTACTTGCATCAAATGATTTGAAAGTTCAAGTTCCTCATAGGGAAGCAGAGAACCTTCTGTGGGAGGACTGACTAGGACGACATGAAGCAATTCCGAGGCTGGTGCTTTGTAATTAGTATTTTCAGTCATCTAGTCAATCACCCATGAATTCACATCTTGCACATTTCCAGTGAGCTGCAGTGTTGCATAGAATTGAAGAATAAGTTCTTCATGAAGGAAATATGCCCTAGAGGATATAATAAAGTTGTTATTTTATATTTCCTTATATCATGATAAATGTTTATGGTTCATGCTAGAATTGTATTAACCGAAAATTTGATACATGTGTGGATACATAGACAAAACACTGTGTCCCTAGTATGCCTCTACTTGACTAGCTCGTTAATCAAAGATGGTTAAGTTTCCTAGCCATGGGCAGGTGTTGTCATTTGATGAACGGGATCACATCATTAGGAGAATGATGTGGTGGACAAGACCCATCTGTTAGCATAGCATAATGATTATTCAGTTTTATTGCTACTACTTTCTTCATGTCAAATACATATTCCTCTGACTATGAGATTATGCAACTCCCAGACACTGGAGGAATGCCTTATGTGCTATCAGACGTCACAACGTAACTGGGTGATTATAGAGATGCTATACAGGTATCTCCGAAGGTGTTTGTTGGGTTGGCATAGATCGAGATTAGGATTTGTCACTCCGAGTATCGGAGAGGTATCTCTGGGCCCTCTCAGTAATGCTCATCACTATAAGCCTTGCAAGCAATGTGACTAATGAGTTAGTTGCAGGATGATGCATTACGGAATGAGTAAATAGACTTGCCGATAACGAGATTGAACTAGGTATGCCGAAGATTGAATCTTGGGCAAGTAATATACTGATGACAAAGGGAATAACGTATGTTGACATAGCGGTTGGACTGATAAAGATCTTCATAGAATAAGTGGGAACCTATATGAGCATCCAGGTTCTACTATTGGTTATTGACCGGAACGGTGTCTCAGTCATGTCTACATAGTTCTCAAAGCTGTAGGGTCCGCAAGCTTAACGTTCGATGATGATATGTATTATATGAGTTATGTGTTTTGGTGACCGAAGGTTGTTCGGAGTCCCGGATGAGATCAGGGACATGATGAGGAGTCTCGAAATGGTCGAGAGGTAAAGATTGATATATTGGAAGGTGGTATTCAGACACCGGAAGTGTTCCAGAATGAATCGGGTACATACCGGAGTACCGGAGGGGTTACCGGAACCCCCGAGGGAAATATATGGGCCATATGGGCCATAGGAGGGAGGCTAACCAGCCCACAAGGGGCTAGTGCGCCCCCACAGGGGAGGAGGCCGAATTGGAGTAGGGAAGGGGGCGCCACCCCCTTTCCTTCTCCCTCTCCTACTCCTTCCCCCTTCCCCCCTCCGGAAAAAGGAAGGGGGGCGAATCCTAGTGGGAGTTCAAGTGGGACTCCCCCCACTTGGGGTGCGCCTAAACCGGCCTCCTCTCCCTCCCTCCTTTATATACGGGGGTGCCCCTATGAGACACACCAATTGCTCCAAGCCGTGTGCGGCACCCCCCTCCAGAGTTTACGCCTTCGGTCATATTCTCACGGTGCTTGGGCGAAGCCCTGCACGGATCACATCACCATCACCGTCACCACACCGTCGTGCTGACGGAACTCATCTACTCTTTCAACCCTCTGTTGGATCAAGAGCTCGAGGGACATCATCGCGCTGAACGTTTGCAGAACTCGGAGGTGCCATACGTTCGGTACTCGATTGGTCGGAACGAGAAGACATACGACTACATCAACCGCGTTGAGAAAATGTTTCCGCCTTCGGTCTATGAGGGTACATGGACACACTCTTCCCCTCTCGTTGCTATGTATCTCCTAGATAGATCTTGCATGAGCGTAGGAATTTTTTTGAAATTGCATGCTACGTTCCCCAACACTTCATTCCAGTCATAGATGTCAGTGCAGAAGTTCAGAAGTCCAGCATCATGAAGAACACTAAGGGCAGGTTGGAAGCAAGGAAGTGATTCCATATCCACATGAGGAATTTGCTGATGCTCAAATACCTTGTCCTTGTCAAATAGGATTGTAGAATAAAAGTTCATCTGGCTGGCTGTCTAGAAGTGGTTGCATCAAAGTCTTGCAGAGTCATATGGACTGTAATTCATGAAGAAATGATGCTCAACAAAGAAATCATCAGCTTTGAATTTTTGCTTCTTTGTATGAGGATTTTGTGGCTTGGGCTGAAGATTAACAACCGAAATCTTCATAGCCTCTTGTTGCACAACCTATGGATCCATAGACTACGGAATTTCAGTGGCAGATTCATCAGCAGCTGTCTTGACCTCCATTTCATCAACATTAGTAGCTGGAGCTTCTTCAGGAATAGAATGAAGAGAAGTTTGATGTACTTCAGAGCCTGTATGAATTTCTTCGATCCGCACAGGGGACCGAGGAACTTGTTGTAGAGGAGTGTTCAATGGTGAATTGGGATGATGTCTTTCCTAATAATCATCATTCAGAATAGGAGTTGTAGACTCGATGTCCACATCCTCATCTTCATCATCAAATTTTTCAACGCCTGCCTCTTCAGCTATGAACTGAGGCATGGGCTATGATACCAGCAGAGTTGAAGGGATTTTATCCACTTCAATTTGTTCATCCAACTGCTAGCATCAATGGGGTTGGTGTATGAACTCGTCAAAGTCTTCACTTTCTTAGGAGCCGAAGACTCTGAATTGGTTGATGCTTTCCTTTTCTTCACTGCTGCCCTCTCCGCAGCTTTGGTCTTCTTTGGTTCTAATGCAGAAGGAAGGTTGATACTTTTCATTTGTGATGACTTTGCAGGAGGAGCAGATGAAGTTGGTTCAATCTCTTCAGGCACAACTGATGCAGTTGCCCTGGTAGGTTCAGATTCTTCAAGCACAATAGCAGATTCTTTAGCTGGCATGGGTTGTTCTTCAGGCGCAACATTGGAGGTTGCCCTAGCAGTCTCTTCAGGAGCTGGAATTTCTTCAGGAGCCCTGGTATTATCAGTTTCTTCAACAATCTAATTTTCATCAGATGTGCTAGCATTTTCTTCAGTAGGCTGAGAAGATGCTTCAGCCTGAGGGATTTCTTGTTGTGATGCAGCTGCAACATTTGTCTTGAATCCCTTCGCCATTCTGACGAATCTGACTTTGGCGCCTAGCCAGTCTACATGATATGCGTCAAATTCATCACTGAGAGCTTTGATCTCAGTTTGCAGAGTCACAAGTTCTTCAAGAGACATGTTTACAACATTCTTCTTTAGAAAACGCTCCTTCTTGTACTGAGTTTTCTTCACTTGCCTGGCCTTCTCAAATTTCCATTTTTCTTCATTTATGAAGGCAGTCAACATATGACTTTCACTAGGGAAGAGGTTTAATTCAGGTAGAGGAGTGTTAGGGTCCTGGTGCCAAAGATCGATGAAATCTAGGATCTTCTTCGGATCTAGGAAAAGAGGCACCGCACTGCCTTTGGCTCTAGCGGCCCTTTGTTGTCGGTCTCTGATGATTTCTACGAATTCTTCATCATCAGCCTCATCGTCACTTGACAAAACTTGAAAGGCAACCTGCTTCTTGTGAGGACTTGGCCTTGAGTCGTGTCTAGTAGTAGCCTTTTTCTTGAGCAAGGTTGGACCTGTTGAGGACTGAGGCGTGATGTCTACTATGCAACCTTCTTCTTGTAGACGTTGTTGCGCCTCCAAGTGCAGAGGTTTGTAGGACAGTAGCAAATTTCCCACAAGTGGATGACCTAAGGTTTATCAATCCGTGGGAGGTGTAGGATGAAGATGGTCTCTCTCAAACAAGCCTGCAACCAAATAACAAAGAGTCTCTTGTGTCCCCAACACACCCAATACAATGGTAAATTGTATAGGTGCACTAGTTCAGTGAAAAGATGGCGATACAAGTGCAATATGGATGGTAGATAAAGGTATTTGTAATCTGAAATTATAAAAACAGCAAGGTAGCAAGCGATAAAAGTTAGCGTAAACGGTATTGCAATGCTAGGAAACAAGGCCTAAGGTTCATACTTTCACCAGTGCAAGTTCTCTCAACAATAATAACACAATTGGATCATATAACTATCCCTCAACATGCAACAAAGAGTCACTCCAAAGTCACTAATAGTGGAGAACAAACGAATAGATTATGGTAGGGTATGAAACCACCTCAAAGTTATCCTTTTTTATCTATCTATTCAAGAGTCCGTAGTAAAATAACATGAAGCTATTCTTTCCGTTCGATCTATCAAAGAGTTCGTACTAGAATAACACCTTAAGACACATGTCAACCAAAACCCTAATATCACCTAGATACTCCATTGTCACCTCAAGTATCCGTGGCCATGATTATATGATATGCATCACACAATCTCAGATTCATCTATTCAACCAACACAAAGTACTTCAAAGAGTGCCCCAAAGTTTCTACCGGAAAGTCAAGACGAAAACGTGTGCCAACCCCTATGCATAAGTTCACAAGGTCACTGAACCTGCAAGTTGATCACCAAAACATACATCAAGTGAATCACGTGAATATCCCATTGCCACCACAAATAAGCACGGCAAGACATACATCAAGTGTTCTCAAATCCTTAAAGACTCAATCCGATAAGATAACTTCAAAGGGAAAACTCAATCCATTACAAGGGAGTAGAGGGGGAGAAGCATCATAAGATCCAATTATAATAGCAAAGCTCGCGATACATCAAGATCCTGCCAAATCAAGAACACGAGAGAGAGAGATCAAACACATAGCTACTGGTACATACCCTCAGCCCCAAGGGTGAACTACTCCCTCCTCGTCATGGAGAGCGCCGGGATGATGAAGATGGCCACCGGTGAGGGATCTCCCCCTCCGGCAGGGTGCCGGAACAGGGTCCCGATTGGTTTTTGGTGGCTACAGAGGCTTGCGGCGGCGGAACTCCCGATCTATTCTGCTCCTCGGAGGGTTCAATATTTATAGGATTTTTTTGGCGTCGGGTTCACATCAGGGGGGTCTCCGGGCTATCCACGAGGTAGGGGCGCGCCCTAAAGGGGTGGGCATGGCCCCCACCCTCGTGGGCAGCCCGGGACTCTTCTGGCCCAACTCTTGCACTCCTAGGGCTTCTTTTGGTCCATAAGAATTCGTCAAAAATTGGCACGCCAATTGGACTCCATTTGGTATTCCTTTTCTGTAAAACTCAAAAAAAGGAAAAAGCAGAAACTGGCACCGGGCTCTAGGTTAATAGGTTAGTCCCCAAAATAATATAAAAAACAGAAACTGGCACTGGAGTAGCGTATAAATACATATAAAACATCTTAGATGGGTAATATAATAGCATGAATACTTCATAAATTATAGATACGTTGGAGACGTATCAGCATCCCCAAGCTTAATTCATGCTCGTCCTCGAGTAGGTAAATGATAAAAGAAAGAATTTATGAAGTGTGAATGCTAGCAGGTGCACAAGTTTGATTAATGATAATTTCAGTCACCTTTTCTAGCATCATTATAACAGTAGCTCATCTCATAAAACTTTTCATGATCAAGTAACAAGCTATTCACACGTTAAAGCATAGACCATAAACTTCATTGTAGTCATCAAACAATTGTAATTCATCTTATTTTCAGGAAGGGTCTATGTCACAACTTTGATTTAGCAAATCCCACATGCTCAACTATCATATAGTCTTCCATGATTGCTACCACTCAAAGCATATTCTTAGAACAAATAGCATCCATCGAACATAGGGAAAGATAGGGGCTTAGTGTTTCACCTCCCAACTCACTTATCATATGTATAATTGTCAACAATAATAATTCATGATCAAATATATTTGCATGGCCATATATGCTTAGATCTTTCCCCAACACACGATGCTTGCCAACTAAAGAGTAGGTAGGAATGAGAAGGAATACTGCCGACTCTTGCATAAAAGTAAAAGATAGGCCCTTCGCAGAGGGAAGCAGGGATTTGCATTGGTGCCAGAGCTTGATTTTGAAATAGAGATAAATAATTTTGAGAGGTATGATCTCATTGTCAACATAACAACCAAGAGTTCCCAATATCTTCCATACTACATACATTATAGGCGGTTCCCAAACAGAATGGTAAAGTTTTTACTCCCCCTCCACCAATAATCATCAATCCATGGCTTGCCTGAAACAACGGGTGCCACCAACTAACATCAATCCTGGGGGAGTTTTTGTTTGCAATTATTTTGATTTGATTTTGATCTTTTGATCATGGGACTGGGCATCCCAGTTACCAGCCATTTTGCTCGTGAATGACGAGCGCAGTCCCCTCATCGTGAGAATAACCCACCTAGCATGGAAGATACTGACAGCCTCTAGTTGCTACATGAGCGATTCAGGCATACAAAACAGATTATTATTTGAAGGTTTAGAGTTTGGCACATGCAAATTTACTTGGAACGGCAGGTAAATATCGCATATAGGTAGGTATGGTGGACACTCATGGAAGAAACTTGGTTCAAGGAATTTGGATGCACAAGCAGTATTCCCGCTTAGTACAGATATTTTGGCTAGCAAAGGATTCTAAAAAGCAAGCACCACATGCTGGAGGATCTATAACAATATAACTTCTATACAAATACACCCAAGCATAACTCATTACATTGTCTTCCTTGTCCAACTTCAACTAATTTGCTCAGGTTTGAAAATATTTAATGGGGCTCATAATCATAGAAGATGTCTAAGATAGTATATTTATATGTGAAATTTCTCTTCCTTCAATATTCTTTCATGAATTGTTCAAGTGACCATTACAATGCTTGCTAACCTTTAATAGATTTACTACTTCTACTTCTTAGATGTGAAGTCATTACTCCCAACGGGGTAAGCATATGAAACATATATAATTTCAGATTTATGACATTCAACTCATTCAACCAATTACTCATAGGATATAAGTGAAGCACAAAAGTAAATGACAAACTACTCCAAAAAGATATAAGTGAAGATCAATGAGTAGTTAAATAATTTGGTAACTATGTGCAGGCTCTCTCTCATTTAAGAATTCTAGATCTTGGTATTTTATTCAAATAGCAAGCAAAACAAAATAAAATGGCATTTCAAGGATAGCACGACTCATGTGAAGAAGAAAAACGTAGGTTCAACCGATACTAACCGATAATTGTTGAAGAACAAAGGTGGGATGCCTACCGGGGCATCCCCAAGCTTGGATGCTTGAGACTTCTTAGAATGTTATCTTGGGGTGCCTTGGGCATCCCCAAGCTTGAGCTTTTGTGTCTCCTTAATTCCTTTTATATCACGGTTTCCCTAAATCTCAAAGACTTCATCCACACAAAACTCAACAAGAACTCGTGAGATAAGTTAGTATAAAATAATGCAATAACCTTATCATTTTCTACTGTAACAAATTACTAAAATTATTATTCAACATTGCATACTAAATGTCTCTGTATATTTAATACTCCTATCCTCAAATAGAATAATTGAACAAGCAAACATATGCAAACAATGCAAACATAACAGCAATCTTCCAAAACAGTATAGTCTGTAAAGAATGCAAGATTCATCATACTTCCCTAACTCCAAAAATTATAAGAAAAATACTATGTTGTAGAAGATTTATCAGATCTCATTATTCAAAAAGATTCAACATTATATCATTCTCTGACTTTTCTAGGGATTTTTTGCAACAACGGTAAACTTTCTGTTTTGAAACAGCAACATGTATACTTGCAAAATAAGCATGGTAAAGTCTATCCTTGACATTTTTATTGAAAATATAGAATTAAAACATTATTATAAATAACATAAAGCAAATACTAACAAAATAAAATGACACTCCAAGAAAAACACATATCATGTGGCGAATAAAAATATAGCTCCAAGTAAAGTTACCGATGAACGAAGACAAAAGAGGGGGTGCCTTCCGGGGCATCCCCAAGTTTAGGCTCTTGGCTGTCCTTGAATATTACCTTGGGATGCCTTGGTCATCCCCAAGATTACGATCTTGCCACTCCTTATTCCATAGTCCATCGAATCTTTACTCAAAACTTGAAAACTTCAACCACACAAAATTTAACAGAAAACTCGTAAGCTCCGTTAGTAAAAGAAAACAAACCACCACTTTAAGGTACTGTAATTAACTCATTATTTATTTATATTGGTGTTAAACCTACTGTATTACAACTTCTCTATGGTTCATACCCTCCGATACTACTTATAGATTCATCAAAATAAGCACACAACACAATGAAAACAGAATCTGTCAAAAACAGAACAGTCTGTAGTAATCTGTATCATTCGAATACTTCTGTAACTCCAAAAATTCTGAAATAAATTGGTGGACCTGAGAAATTTGTCTATTAATCATCTGCAAATAGAATCAACCTAAAAGCACTCTCCAGTAAAAAAATAGCAGCTAATCTCGTGAGCGCTAAAGTTTCTGTTTTTTACAGCAAGATAGCATAGACTTCACCCAAGTCTTCCCAATGGTTCTACTTGGCACAAACACTAATTAAAATTAAAACCACATCTAACCAGAGGCTATATGAATTATTTATTACTAAACAGGAGCACAAGCAAAGGAAAAAAAAAGTTGGGTTGCCTCCCAACAAGCGTTATAGTTTAACACCCCTAGCTAGGCATGATGATTTCAATGATGCTCACATAAAAGATAAAAATTGAAACATAAAGAGAGCATCATGAAGAATATGACTAGAACATTTAAGTCTAACCCACTTACTATGCATAGGGATTTTGTGAGCAAACAACTTATGGGAACAATAATCAACTAGCATAGGAAGGCAAAACAAGCATAAGTTCAAAACTTTAAGCACATAGAGAGGAAACTTGATATTATTGCAATTCCTACAAGCATATGTTCCTCTCTCATTATAATTTTCAGTAGCATCATGAAAGAATTCATCAATATAACCAGCACCTAAAGCATTCTTTTCATGATCTACTTGCATAGAAATTTTACTACTCTCCACATAAGCAAATTTCTTCTCATGAATAATAGTGGGAGCAAACTCAACAAAATAACTATCATGTGAGGCATAATCCAATTGAAAACTAAAATCATGATGACAAGTTTCATGGTTATCATTATTCTTAATAGCATACAAGTCATCACAATAATCATCTAGATAGCAACTTTTTTCTCATAATCAATTGGAACCTCTTTCGAAATAGTGGATTCATCACTAAATAAAGTCATGACCTCTACAAATCCACTTTCATCAATATAATCATCATAAATAGGAGGCATGCTTTCATCATAATAAATTTGCTCATCAAAACTTGGGGGACAAAAAATATCATATTCATCAAACATAGCATCCCCGAGCTTGTGGCTTTGCATATCATTAACAACATGGGTATTCAAAGAGTTCAAACTAATAACATTGCAATCATGCTCATCATTCAAAGATTTAGTGCCAAACTTTTTATAGATTTATTCTTCTAGCACTTGAGAACAATTTCCCTTTCCATCATTTTCATGAAAGATATTCAAAAGATGAAGCGTATGAGACAAACTCAATTCCATTTTTTGTAGTTTTCTTTTATAGACTAAACTAGTGATAAAACAAGAAATAAAAAGATTCGATTGCAAGATCTAAATATATACCTTCAAGCACTCACCTCCCCGGCAACGGCGCCGGAAAAGAGCTTGATGTCTACTACGCAACCTTCTTCTTGTAGACGCTTTTGGGCCTCCGAGTGCAGAGGTTTGTAGGACAATAGCAAATTTCCCTCAAGTGGATGACCTAAGGTTTATCAATCTGTGGGAGGTGTAGGATGAAGATGGTCTCTCTCAAACAACCCTGCAACCAAATAACAAAGAGTCTCTTATGTCCCCAACACACCCAATACAATGGTAAATTGTATAGGTGCACTAGTTCGGCGAAGAGATGGTGATACAAGTGCAATATGGATGGTAGATAAAGGTATTTGTAATCTGATATTATAAAAACAGCAAGGTAGCAAGCAATAAAAGTGAGCGTAAACGGTATTGCAATGCTAGGAAACAAGGCCTAAGGTTCATACTTTGACTAGTGCAAGTTTTCTCAACAATAATAACATAATTGGATCATATAACTATCCCTCAACATGCAACAAAGAGTCACTCCAAAGTCACTAATAGCGGAGAACAAACGAAGAGATTATGGTAGGGTACGAAACCACCTCAAAGTTATCCTTTTTGATCTATCTATTCAAGAGTCCGTAGTCAAATAACATGAAGCTATTCTTTCCGTTCGATCTATCAAAGAGTTCATACTAGAATAACACCTTAAGACACAAGTCAACCAAAACCCTAATGTCACCTAGATACTCCATTGTCACCTCAAGTATCCGTGGGCATGATTATACGATATGCATCACACAATCTCAGATTCATCTATTCAACCAACACAAAGTACTTCAAAGAGTACCCCAAAGTTTCTACCGGAAAGTCAAGACGAAAACGTGTGCCAACCCCTATGCATAAGTTCACAAGGTCACTGAACCCGCAAGTTGATCACCAAAACATACATCAAGTGAATCACGTGAATATCCCATTGACACGACAGATAACCACGACAAGACATACATCAAGTGTTCTCAAATCCTTAAAGACTCAATCCGATAAGATAACTTCAAAGGGAAAACTCAATCCATTGCAAGAGAGTAGAGGGGGAGAAGCATCATAAGATCCAACTATAATAGCAAAGCTCACGATATATCAAGATTGTGCCAAATCAAGAATGCGCGCGAGAGAGAGATCAAACACATAGCTATTGGTACATACCCTCAACCCCGAGGGTGAACTACTCCCTCCTCGTCATGGAGAGTGCCGGGATGATGAAGATGGCCACCGGTGAGGGATCCCCCCTCCGGCAGGGTGCCGGAACAGGGTCCCGGTTAGTTTTTGGTGGCTACAGAGGCTTGCGGTGGCGGAACTCCCGATCTATTCTGCTCCTCGGAGGTTTCAGTATTTATAGGATTTTTTTGGTGTAGGTTTCACGTCAGGGGGGTCTCCGGGTTGTCCATGAGGCAGGGGGGCGTGCCCTAGGGGGGTGGGCATGGCCCCCACCCTCGTGGGCAGCCCGGGACTCTTCTGGCCCAACTCTTGCACTCCTGGGGCTTCTTTTGGTCCATAAAAATTCGTCAAAAATTGGCACGTCAATTGGACTCCGTTTGGTATTCCTTTTCTGTAAAACTCAAAACCAAGGAAAAAGCAGAAACTGGCACTGGGCTCTAGGTTAATAGGTTAGCCCCCAAAATAATATAAAATAGCATATAAATGCATATAAAACATCCTAGATGGATAATATAATAGCATGAATACTTCATAAATTATAGATATGTTGGAGATGTATCAAGGCGGAGCAGAGGAACTTGCAGAGGCTCCTGAAGCAAGAGAGATTCTAGTTATTTGTGTTGGGGAACATAGCAGAAATTCAAAATTTTCTATGCATCACCAAGATCACAACGAGGGGAAGGGGAGTGCATCTACCTACCCTTGTAGATCGCTAAGCGGAAGCGTTCAAGAGAACGGGGTTGAAGGATTCGTACTTGTCGTGATCCAAATCACCGGAGATCCTAGTGCCGAACAGACGGCACCTCCGCGTTCAACACACGTGCAGCCCGGTGACATCTCCCATGCCTTGATCCAGCAAGGAGAGAGGGAGAGGTTGGGGAAAACTCCGTCCAGCAGCAGCACGACGGCGTGGTGGTGGTGGAGGAGCGTGGCACTCCAGCAGGGTTTCGCCAAGCACTACGCGAGACGAGGAGGGAGAGAGGTAGGGCTGCGCCAAGAGGGAGATCAAATCATGTGTTGGCAGACCCAAAGACCTCAACTATATATAGGGGAGAGGGAGGGGGCTGCGCCCCCTCTAGGGTTCCCACCCCAAGGGGTGCGGCCAAGGGGGGGAGAGGGGAAACTTGCCCCCCAAGTAAGGTGGAGGCGCCCCCTCCCCAAACCCTAGGCGCCTTGGGCCCTGGTGGGGGGGGGGGGGGCGCACCGGCCCACCTGGGGCTGGTCCATTCCCACACTTGGCCCATGCAGCCCTCTGGGGCCGGTGGCCCCACCTGGTTGACCCCCGGGACCCTCCCGGTGGTCCCGGCACGTTACCGATAGCACCCGAAACTTTTCCGGTGACAAAACAGGACTTCCCATATATAAATCTTTACCTCCAGACCATTCCGGAACTCCTCGTGACGTCCGGGATCTCATCCGGGACTCCGAACAACAATCGTTAACCACATATATATATTCCCTATAACCCTAGCATCATCGAACCTTAAGTGTGTAGACCCTACGGGTTCGGGAACCATGCAGACATGACCGAGACAACTCTCCAGCCAATAACCAACAACGGGATCTGGATACCCATGCTGGCTCCCACATGTTCCACGATGATATCATTGGATGAACCACGATGTCAAGGATTCAATCAATCCCATATACAATTCCCTTTGTCTAGCGGTATAGTACTTGCCCGAGATTCGATCATCGGTATCCCGATACCTTGTTCAATCTCATTACCGGCAAGTCTCTTTACTCGTTTCGTAACACATCATCCCATGATCAACCCCTTGGTCACATTGTGCACATTATGTTGATGTCCTACCGAGTAGGCCCAGAGATACCTCTCCGTCACACGGAGTGACAAATCCCAGTCTCGATTCATGCCAACCCAACAGACACTTTCGGAGATACTCGTAGTGCACCTTTATAGCCACCCAGTTACGTTGTGACATTTGGTACACCCAAAGCATTCCTACGGTATCCGGGAGTAGCACAATCTCATGGTCTAAGGAAATGATACTTGACATTAGAAAAGCTTTAGCATACGAACTACACGATCTTTGTGCTAGGCTTAGGATTGGGTCTTGTCCATCACATCATTCTCCTAATGATGTGATCCCGTTATCAACGACATCCAATGTCCATGGTCAGGAAACCGTAACCATCTATTGATCAACGAGCTAGTCAACTAGAGGCTTACTAGGGACATGGTGTTGTCTATGTACCCACACATGTATCTGAGTTTCCTATCAATACAATTATAGCATGAATAATAAATGATTATCATGAACAAGGAAATATAATAATAATAACTAATTTATTATTGCCTCTACGGCATATTTCCAACAGTCTCCCACTTGCACTAGAGTCAAGAATCTAGTTCACATCGCCATGTGATTAACACTCACGGGTCACATCGCCATGTGACCAACATCCAAAGAGTTTACTAGTGTCACTAAACTAGTTCACATCATCATGTGATTAAGACTCAATGAGTTCTGGGGTTTGACCATGTTTTGCTTGTGAGAGAGGTTTTAGTCAACGGGTCTGCAACATTCAGATCCGTATGTACTTCGCAAATCTCTTGGTCATATTGTAAATGCTGCTTCCACGCTCCACTTGGAGCTATTCCAAATGGTTGCTCCACTATACGTATCCGGTTTGCTACTCGGAGTTATTCGGATAGGTGTTAAAGCTTGCATCGACGTAACCCTTTACACCGAACTCTTTATCACCTCCATAATCGAGAAACATGTCCTTATTTACTCCAAGGACAATTTTGACCACTATCCAATGATCCATTCCTGGATCACTCTTGTACCCCCTTGCCAGACACGTGGCAAGGCACATATCAGGTGTGGTACAGAGCATGACATACTGTATAGAGCCTATGGCTAAGGCATAGGGGGCGACATTCGTCCTTTCTCTTTCTTCTGCCGTGGTGGAGCTTTAAGTCTTAACTTCATACCTTACAACTCAGGCAAGAACTCCTTCTTTGACTGATCCATCTTGAACACCTTCAAGATCATGTCAAGGTATGTGCTCATTTGAAAGTACCATTTAGCGTTTTCTGATCTATCCTCATAGATCTTGATGCTCAATGTTCAAGCAGCTTAATCCAGGTTTTCTATTGAAAAACACCTTTCAAATAACCCTATATGCTTTCCAGAAATTCTACATCATTTCTGATCAACAACATATACTCATCAGAAATTCTATAGTGCTCCCACTCACTTCTTTGGAAATACAAGTTTCTCACAAACTTTGTATAAACCCAAAATCTTTGATCATCTCATCAAAACGTACATTCCAACTCCGAGATGCTTACTCCAGTCCTAGAAGGATTGCTGGAGCTTTGCATACTTGTTAGCATGTTTCAGGATTGTCAAAACCTTCTGGTTGTATCACATACAACCTTTCCTCAAGAAAATTGTCGAGGAAACAATGTTTTGACATCCTATCTACAAGATTTCATAAATAATGCAGTAACTGCTAATCCAATTCCAATAGACTCTTAGCATCGCTACGAGTGAGAAAGCCTCACCGTAGTCAACTCCTTGAACTTGTCGGTAAACATCTTAACGACAAGTCGAGCTTTCTTAATGGTGATACTTACCATCATTGTCCGTCATCCTTTTAAAATCCATCTGTACCCAATAGCCTTACGACCATTAAGTAGTTCTGCCAAAGTCTACAGTTTGTTTTCATACATGGATCCTCTCTCGGATTTTATGGCCTCGAGCCATTTGTCGGAATTCGGGCCCACCATCGCTTCTCCATAGCTCGTAGGTTCATTGTTGTCTAGCAACATGACCTCCAAGATAGGATTACGTACAACTCTGAAGCAGTACGCATCCTTGTCGACCTACGAGGTTTGGTAGTGACTTGATCCAAAGTTTCATGATCACTATCATAAGCTTCTACTTCAATTGGTGTAGGTGCCACAGGAACAACTTCCTGTGCCCTGCTACACACTAGTTGAAGTGATGGTTCAATAACTTCATGAAGTCTCCACCATCCTCCCACTCAATTCTTTCGAGAGAAACTTTTCCTCGAGAAAGGACCCGTTTCTACAAACAATTACTTTTGCTTAAGGATCTGAGATAGGAGGTATACCCAACCATTTTGGGTATCCTATGAAGATGTATTTATCCGTTTTGGGTTCGAGCTTATCACAATGAAACTTTTTCACATAAGCGTCGTAGCCCCAAACTTTCAAGAAATGTCAGCTTAGGTTTCTCTAAACCATAGTTCATACGGTGTCATCTCAACGGAAATACGTGGTGCACTATTTAAAGTGAATGCAGTTGTCTCTAATGTCTAACCCATGAACGATAGTGGTAATTCGATAAGAGACATCATGGTATGCCCCATATCCAATAGGGTGCATCTATGATGTTCGGACACACCATCACACTATGGTGTTCCATGCGGTGTTAGTTGTGAAACAATTTCCACAATGTCTCAATTGTGTACCAAACTCGCAACTCAGATATTCATCTCTATGATCATATCATAGACATTTTATCTTCTTGTCACGAAGATCTTCAACTTCACTCTGAAATTACTTGAACCTTTCAATAATTCAGACTTGTGTTACATCAAGTAAATATACTCAACATCTACTCAAATCATCTGTGAAGTAAGAACATAATGATATCCACTGCGTGCCTCAGCACTCATTGGAATGCACACATCAAAATGTAATACTTCCAACAAGTTGCTTTCTTGTTCCATCTTACTGAAAACGAGGCGTTTCAGTCATCTTGCCCATGTGGTATGATTTGCGGCCAAGGGGGGGAGAGGGGAAACTTGCCCCCCAAGTAAGGTGGAGGCGCCCTCTCCCCAAACCCTAGGCGCCTTGGGCCCTGGTGGGGGGGTGCACCAGCCCACCTGGGGCTGGTCCCCTCCCACACTTGTCCCATGCAGACCTCTGGGGCCGGTGGCCCCACCTGGTGGACCCTCGGGACCCTCCCGGTGGTCCGGGTACGTTACCGATAGCACCCGAAACTTTTCCCGTGACCAAAATAGGACTTCCCATATATAAATCTTTACCTCTGGACCATTCTGGAACTCCTCGTGACGTCCGGGGTCTCATCTGTGACTCCAAACAACATTTGGTAACCACAAATATATATTCCCTATAACCCTAGCGTCATCGAACCTTAAGTGTGTAGACCCTACGGGTTCGGGAACCATGCAGACATGACCGAGACAACTCTTCGGCCAATAACCAACAACGGGATTTGGATACCCATGTTGGCTCCCACATGTTCCACGATGATCTCATCGGATGAACCACGATGTCAAGGATTCAATCTATCCCGTATACAATTCGCTTTGTCTAGCGGTATAGTACTTGCCCGAGATTCAATCGTCGGTATCCCGATACCTTGTTCAATCTCGTTACCGGCAAGTCTCATTACTTGTTCCATAACACATCATCCCGTGATCAACCCTTTGGTCACATTGTGCACATTATGATGATGTCCTACCGAGTAGGCCCAGAGATACCTCTCCGTCACACGGAGTGACAAATCCCAGTCTCGATTCATGCCAATCCAACAGACACTTTCGGAGATACCCGTAGTGCACCTTTATAGCCACCGAGTTACGTTGTGACGTTTGGTACACCCAAAGCATTCCTACGGTATCTGGGAGTTGCACAATCTCATGGTCTAAGGAATTGATACTTGACATTAGAGAAGCTTTAGCATACGAACTACACGAACTTTGTGCTAGGCTTAGGATTGGGTCTTGTCCATCACATCATTCTCCTAATGTTGTGATCCCGTTATCAACGACATCCAATGTCCATGGTCAGGAAACCGTAACCATCTATTGATCAACGAGCTAGTCAACTAGAGGCTTACTAGGGACATGGTGTTGTCTATGTACCCACACATGTATCTGAGTTTCCTATCAATACAATTATAGCATGGATAATAAACGATTATCATGAACAAGGAAATATAATAATAATAACTAATTTATTATTGCCTCTAGGGCATATTTCCAACAATTGGTTGGCATGTGGCAAGATGCACAGGTGCTGAGGACTTTGCAGGTGCAGCTGAGGATTTTGCAACTGAGGGAGCTTGAGCTGCATTTGAAGATGTTGCTTGAGGAATTGGTCATGAGGGCTTTGAAGAGCTTGGCCTTGAGGGCATTGCAATTGAGGAACTCGTCTTAACAGCTGATTTCTTCCGCAAAGCCTTCTTGAGCTTGCTAGCATAGGCCTCAGTAGTAGTAGCAGCAGCAGAGTCCTTGCTGAATTTCTTCACTGCTTCTTTTGCTGCTTTAGCCAACTTGGCTTGTCGCTTGGCCCATTCCTATGGAAATTCCTCACCTCTTCTGATGCTAGAGGGATCAGCTTCTTTTCATGGAGCCAATGGAGGTCTTGGGCATGGAGGATTAACAACAAATTTGTTCATGTATATTGGAGTGACATAACGATATTACCTCCATTCTCTTGCCCATCTTCTTTCAATCCGCCGAATGCGCACTTTGCACTGATTTTTGTTCTCCTTGCCATGAGTGGCTTCATCAGGAGTGCAATATTCATCATAGATTTCATCAAGGATTTCAAAAGTTGTATTTGTTTCAGGCCTCTTTCCTCCTTTCTGTGGATGCTTACCATCTGCCATTTTCTGCACCTGTGAACAGAGTATAGGTACGAAGAATCTGGAGAGGTCATATGCGTTCTTAGAATTTGTTTTTTAAAATGAATCAAGTTTGAGGAATTTGACCATGGGTGTCTTGAGGAATTTCACTAAGTGTTCTTGTCTTAGGTTCCAGAGTTGTATAGATTGAAAATCCAGACAATTGAGGAATCTTGAAGAAAAACACATCTTAGAGAAACAAATTAAGAACATATGCAACATGGTGTTTAAGGATATGGAGGTTGAAGAATAAACACCTTTTCAAGATTTTGTGGAAATCATTATAATCAACAAGGGTAGTAAAAACATATTTTATTTACCCTTGTCTAAGAACATGACGAACTGGGAGTTGAAGTGGAGAAGTTCGTCAGTCCAGATCTCTCACACCCTAACTTGACGATGAGAGACAGCTACGACGGCGGTGGAGGTGAAGATTTCCGTGGCCGGCGCAAGTACGACGGCAATGAGGTTGAGGCAATTAAGCTATTCCTCACCGGCGATGATGGAGAGTAGCAGCGGTGCTAGGTCAGAGAGCTTGAGCGAGGGAGTGAGATTGAGCCGAGTAAATGTGGTCTAAGGAGGGTGAGGGGTATTTATGGCCGAGGTGAAAAACCGCTCATCCGAGGAAATTGGACGAACGTGCCCCTGACCCTTGCCATCCTAGCGACATGTGTCACCCACGTACTGAGAAGTGGAGATTGTGTTAGATCATGGGTGAATATTTTAATCCTGTCGTGGGATGCGGAACGATTTGAGCGGCAAAAGCCGAAAAATTAGATATGAAAATTTTAACGTTTGGTTCGCAGATTCTTCAACTGTCAAGGACACAGTGAACATTTTGAATGGGTTTCAAATAGAACGCACATGAAGAATTTGTGAACATATTGGGTTGAGTTTAGCGTAGAGGGGGAACGGGTCCGATCACATTCACTTAGAAGAAAAAGCAACTTGAAGAATTAGCAATAAGTGAATGCTATAGAGGACATAAAAACTCAAATACATATTTAGGCAATAAAGAACACTAGTCGGAAAGACAGAGGAAATTGTGAAGTTGTAGAATTTGAAAAACGAACAAAATGCAAAAATGAGGAAAACCTCAAATTTGAAGATTTTCAACTTTGGTTGGTGGCGTAACCCACCGTATAAGAATGCTGACTTCAGACACCGCATACAATTGTCGTAGGATTCTGAGAATCAAATTATTCATTAATTTCTTCACACTTAGAGGGTTAGTCTTATTGATTGAAGAAAAATGTTACTTCATGTGTTGCACATCTAAGTCATCAATTTTGCATACGTGTTAGGATGGGTGTCCTTTCAAAGGTCATTCGAAGATTCTAAGATATTTAGTGCACACCGCAACTTGCTAAATCTCTTCTCATCCAAGGGCTTTGTGAAGATATCTGCCAGCTGATCTTCAGTCTTCACGTGGTCTATGGAGATGTCTTCCTTAAACACATGATCACGAACAAAATGATGACGAATCTGGATGTGCTTTGTCTTAGAGTGTTGAACTGGGTTGTGAGCAATCTAGATGGCACTCTCATTGTCGCAGTAGAGTGGCACATTCTTCACATTGATGCCATAGTCCTTGAGGGATTGCTTCATCCATAGCAATTGAGCACAGCAAGAACCAACGGCAATGTACTCAGCTTCAGGAGTAGAGAGTGATACGCAGTTCTGTTTCTTTGAGGACCAACATACCAAGGATCGTCCGAGGAAATGACATGTGCCTGAGGTTGATTTGTGATCCACCCGATCACCAGCATAGTCAGAGTCAGAATATCCAATGAGATCAAAAGCCGAGCCATTGGGATACCATAATCCAAGTGTTGGAGTGTGAGCTAGATATCGAAGAATATGTTTCACATCCTTATGGTGTGATTCCTTCGGTGTAGCTTGAAATCGGGCACACATGCAAACACTAAGCATAATATCTAGCGTAGATGCACATAGATACAATAAAGAGACAATTATGGAGCGGTATACCTTTTGATCAAAGTCTTTACCATTTTCATCAGTGCATAGATGGCCATTTGTGGGCATAGGAATTTTGACGCCTTTGCAATCTTACATGCAAAATTTCCTCAACGCTTCCTTGAGGTATTTCTCTTGAGATATGAAGATGTCCTTGCGTTGTTGACGAATTTGAAGACCTAAGAAGAATTTCAATTCTCCCATCACAGACATTTGATATTCTTCACTCATCATATAGGCAAATTCATCACTGTAACATTGATATTGCGCCTATACCATCGAAGTACAATACCGCCAACAAGCCGAACCGGCCACCTCATGGATGGGACAGAGTGGCAAGCAATGGCGTACACAATCCCGCACCTCCTCCCCGTAAAGGAAGAGAGGCCGCGGCTTAGGGCCAGAAACACGATCTACGTGAGGACCTGAACGAAAAGGCTGACAAAGCCAGATCCATCTACGGATCCAGGGATCGTGCCCCCACGCGGGACTATGGTTATCAAGCCAAATATGTCGGCCATATACCAGTCCGGAACCGATACCGAACATTACAACCGTCGGACCCACGCCACGACACAGCCAAATACAGGGGTGCCACGCACCCCCTATGCTGCACCAATGAGGTGCTGGATCATGAATTTCTAGAAGGGTTTAAACCCGTAAATATTGAGGCATACGATGGAACGACGGATCCTGCTGTCCGGATAGAAGACTTTATCCATCACATCCACGTGGCTCGCGGAGATGATCTCCACGCCATCAAATACCAACCCCTCAAGCTGAAAGGACCCGCTCGGCACTGGCTAAAAAGCCTCCTAAAAACTCCATTAGAAGTTGGGAAGAACTTGAGGATGCTTTTCGGGCCAATTTTCAAGGGACCTATGTCCGACCCCCGGATGCTGACGATCTAAGTCACATAACTCAACAACCCGGGGAATCAGCCCGTAAGCTATGGAATCGGTTTCTCACTAAGAAGAACCAAATCATCGATTGTTCGGATGTTGAAGTCTTAGCGGACTTCAGGCACAGTGTCTGGGAGAAATGGCTAGCTAGACACCTCGGCCAGGAAAAGCCAAGGACAATGGCAGCCCTAACTACACTCATGACCCGTTTTTGCGCGGGCAAGGACAACTGGTTAGCCCGTAGCAGCACCAGCGATCCCAGCACATCCGAAGTCAGGGATGTCAATGGAAAGCCACGACGCAACAAAAATAAAAGTCGAAACAATGAAGGAAGCCTAGATGATACAACGGTAAACGCCAGATTCAGTGGCCCCAGACCCGGTCAACGGAAGAAGCCATTTAAAGGCAATAAAGACGGGCCATCGAGCCTAGACAAAATTTTAAACAGGTCCTGTCAAATCCATGTCACCCCCGCTAAACATGCGAACAATACCAACCGCAATTGTTGGGTCTTCAAGCAGGCCGGCAAACTAACCGCCGAACACAAGGGGAAGGAACCTCAAAGCGAAGACGATAATAAATCTCACCAGCCGAACACGTGGGTACAGAAGAAATTTCCACCGGAGATCAAAATAGCGAACATCTATGTCACTCATATCCCAAAGTGGGAGCGCAAACGCGCACTCCGAGTGATCTATGCCGTTGAGCCTGTTGCCCCCAAATTCAACCCATGGTCGGCCTGTCCGATCATCTTTGATCACAGGGATCATCCGACTAGTACCTGTCACGGGGGTTCGGCTGCCCTAGTGCTCGATCCAATAATCGACAGATACCACCTCACCCGAGTCCTTATGTACGGCGACAGCTGTCTCAATTTGATATATCAGGACACTATCTGCAAGATGGGGATAGACCCGTCAAGAATCAAGCCAAGCAGCACGACCTTTAAAGGAGTTATACCGGGCGTAGAAGCCCGCTACACGGGCACTTTAACATTGGAGGTCGTATTCGGCTCTCGCAACAACTTTCGAAGCGAAAAGCTAATCTTAGACATAGCTTCGTTCCGAAGTGGCTATCATGCACTACTCGGAAGAACAACCTTCGCCCACTTTAATGCAGTCCCACATTATGCTTATTTAAAGCTCAAAATTCCTGGACCGCATGGTGTCATCATGGTCAATGGAAATATGGAGCATTCTCTTCGCACGGAGGAGGACACTGCGGCCCTAGCAGCCGAAGTCCAAAACGGCCTATTCAAGCCGAATAGCTCATCGGTCGTTAAGACCGTGGACACAGCTAAACGTGTTCGGCGCACACCTCAGTACGGCAACTCAGATAAACCCGGTCTCGATTAGCAGTCGCGCCCCCATCGACTGCCCCATAAGGTGATAGCATACGTGCCTTGTATACACGAGTATACCCTTGAAATTCCTTGGGCGACGCTAGGGGCACACTGCATACAAATAGTCCATAGTTTGGCTCGACACTGCATACAACTAGTTCTATTTACGGCCACACTGGATTCCTTTTTACAAGTTTTCTTTCGTTTTACAGCTGGCCATCACAACCCCCCCCCCTTCAAGGGCACATCACAAAGGAGAAAAACGGCGCAGACGTGCAAGAGGGCCCCGCACTAAGGTTTCTTTTTAGATTAAGACCCTATGTAAACCTTTTTATCTCTTTTTGTTTTATACTTTTCTGGCATGTAAAATGTCGAGGGAAGTTGTCGGCATTATCTGTAAATACATGGCTCGCCGTGCTAGAAAGGGATATCATAGAAGCAGCTTGGTTCACATTGTATTTCGAGTTTTGTTCTCTCACCAACTGCGTTCTCCCCCCGTGTCAGATTGCCACACGTGCCTTGATACCAGGGTCCATTACCAGGGGCTGTATTCAGCCCGGTATTTGTTGAAAAGTGCAAACACCTATAGGGAGTGTTCGGCGTCACGAGATTGGCCTTATATGCATCAGCTCCGAGCCATGTCTTTGGTCAATAGTTGGGTTACCCGGCTCCTGTGCTTACTACCTTATGTTCCGCTCTATCGGCTAGGGTAGTAAACGGAGAACTACTACTGTTGTGTCCTGGTTCATCCGGATGAGCACCTCAGTAGAGAAAGCCGAAAACTAACTGGCATGATGCGGCGAGAGCTGGTCAACCACTCGATGACTCAGCGGAATCTTTGCGATTCCTTCCGCATTAACGAAGGACCATTCTTCCGGTCATGTATGTAAACACACCGTATTCGGATAACCACGTACATACCAGGGGCTATATAGTAGCCCCGCCGTCAAACTCTATGGCTGAGTGAAAGTGTTAAAACCCTATAGTCCGACTGCCTGGTTTGCCGCATTGACACCTCCTTAATGGACCAAGACGTTGGGTCAAGAGTGATCAAGTGCTTTTCCGAACACCCCCGCGTTATACGCGAGGGGGCTGAAGCCGACGACTGGTAAACTTTCAGATTATACAAAAAACGGCCGCACAGGAGGCACCAAAAACTTTGCAGGCAAAAGTATAAAAACATAGCATTAAATATATCATAATATTGTTTTTATAATTTCAGTACAATTCACTTGAATATAATATCTTTCGAGCACTGACACTCTATCAAGCGGGCACCCTCTAGGACATCTTCAACATAATGTTCTGGCGTGTGATGGTTCTTGCCCTCGGGTGGACTTTTCGCTGCAATATCGGAGGCCTTCATCTTCGACTAATACGCTTGACGCGGGCAAGGGCCGTCCGTGCACCTTCTATGCACGTTGACTGCTTAACAACGTCGATACGTGGCACCACATCAACAAGTCACCGCACCAAACCGAAATAACTATTCAGAATTGGCTCATTCGGCCACAGCCGGACTACGACGTCCTTCATGGAAGATCGGGATAGCTTGTGGGGATTGGCCCACACGGTCATCTGTTCGTTCAGCAACAGTGGACGCCTTGGCATGCTGAATTGCGACCAAAAAAGCTTTTCTGTCGCATGTCCCTCTTGCGCTTGGAATTACTGTGTCGCATCAGAGATAATCTTCGGCAAGTCCAAAAATGCGTCTGGAGAACTCCACATTTGATTAAGCGGGGTATAATTCGGATCGCTGAACTTAGTTCGTAATAAGAAGGGCTTAACAGCCATGATCTCCCCAGCTTGCCGGATCTCCTCCCGAGCCGCTCTCGACTCGGACAGTGCTTCCCTTGCCTCTTGTAAGGCCTTGTCACCTTCGGTTGTTATGGCTTTGTTATCTTCCTCAAGAAATTCGCATCGGCTAGCGGCATCTTTTAGCTCAAGCGCCATGGTAGATATTCTCTCCTCGCACTGGCGCCGAGCAGCCTGGTTCGGCCTTCACTTCAGCAGCTGCCTTTTCGACAGCCGTACTACCCACCCTGGCTTGCTCCTTGGCCCGGGCAAGCTCAGCCTGAAGGGTCTTGACTGCGGTGGCACCATCTAATGTTATGCATACCACAGTATACAATTCTCAGTGTCATCCTCATATTATAATACATACATATATTAACTGCCCCGAAAACATACCTTGCGCCTCGTCGAGCCGCTTGTTAATAAGAATGATGTCATCATCCGCCACATCAAATTTTTGCTTCAGGTCTGCAATCTCTGTAGCTTGGGCAGTCGCCAGGGATGTAACAGCCTGTGTTCCAATTAGTCAGATTATTTCCTGAGCATATCTTTCTTGATCCTCTGATCACCTCCTCTTCGACGCCAACCAGAGTCTCAGGGGCTACTATCTATACACAGGCGCATTTTGCATTTATAGCACAATTGAAAATATTACATTACGTAGCTCGAAACTTCTTAGCAAGCTCGTAAAGGCTTCATTCAATCTGCTTTTCATGGATAGAACCCTCTCAACCACCGTACCCATCAAGGTACGATGTTCTTCTGAGACGGGCGCATGTCTCAATATGTCCATCAATGTAACCGGCACATCCGGATCCCTGGAAGCAGCTGTAGGAGTACATATTCCCTTCAAAGGAACATGTTTACTCGACCTTAGAGTCATCTCTGGCTGCAAATCGGATAGTCCGGGGCCTTTATTGTTGGTTCCCGTGGGGGGCGCACACCCTGGACCCTGGACGGCTGAAGTGTCACCTTCGGGCCTAGTCCTCATTGTCCCTCGCATTGTTTGATCGGGAGAGATCCTCCGGGATGACACCTCGGTGTCGTCTGTCCTATTGGGCGGGGAGATCAGTGGAGGCGTCTCACTCTCCATCATCTCTGGAAGGATATCTCCCAAAGAGGAGGACTGTTGAGGAAGGCTGCATGCCAGACTGCAAACATATATTTTAAAATATTACCCTTGCAACTAGGAAAAAAAGGGATATGTTTAAGACGCCCTTGTTCACTTACGATTCAGCTAAAGGCTTATCTTTACAGAGGGAGTTGCATGACAACATCGCCTCCCGAATCAGAACCCCCTGACAGGGATATCTCCCCTCGCTTAGAAGCCTTTGTCTTCAAGTCTTCAGAGGCGGTCCTCTTCTTCCCATGGGGAGAGGGGATGTCAGTGTCTCCCTCCCTTTCATCTTCGGAAAAAGGGAGTTACAACCTCCCAAAACAAGGTGCCTGGCGTACCTCTAGAATGGGAGCCGCCCCGGGCCTTCCCTCGCGGGCACTTGATATGTTTCTGGAGCCAGCATCCTTGTTAACACCGGATTAGCTGAGTCTTCAGGAAGAGGGGCTGAACACCTAATTCTCTCCACCTTCTTTATCCAGCCCTGGCCGAGTATGGTTTTCTCAGTATATTGTTATGAGAAGTTTAACTAAGGTGTGTTCGGGTGTTGAGTGCTTACCAAGGTATCCAGATGGTTGCAGTCGAGGTCGATGTCCTTTGATGTATCCGGACACTGTTTTCGTTTCTCGAAGAATAATTTCCACATTTCTTTGAGTGTCATGCCGAAGAAGTGCTGAAGAGGTCGTCACTGGCATGGTAGGACCTGACAGACTAGCATTGCTTGGATTACGTTGATAAGACCGGTGTCCTTTTCAGTGAGGCCCTGAATGCGGCTTTGCAGCGTCTGCACTTCATCAATTGATCCCCAGTCCAGCCCCTTATTAATCCACGATGCAAGCTGTAGCGGGGGCCCAAATCGGAACGCAGGTGTAGCTGCCCACTTGGTACCGCGGGGTTCAGTGATGTAAAACCACTCCCGTTGCCATAGGTTGGAAGTTTCTGTGAAGGATCCTTTTGGCCAAGGAGTATTGGTGAGTTTGCTCTGTACAGTACCACCGCACTCTACTTGTTCCCCGTCAACTACCTTTGGCTTCACATTAAAGGTCTTGAGCCATAAGCCAAAGTGTGGGGGAACACGGAGGAAGGCCTCGCACACAATGATGAACGCCGAGACGTGAAGAAAGGAGTCTGGAGCTAGATTGTGAAAATATAGCTCGTAATAGAACATGAACCCTCGGACGAAAGGATGAAGAGCGAACCCTATCCCTCTGAGGAAGTGGGATATGAATACGACCCTCTCGCCGAATCTGGGAGTAGGAATAACCTGCCCTTGAGCAAAAAGCCTGTGGGGGATTTCCGCGGTCAGGTATCTTGCCGCCCGGAGCTTCGCAATATCCTCCTCTGTGATATAGGAGGCCATCCACCGGCCTAAGGCTGGGTCCGGACATGACTGAGAAGCGTGAAGCAGTTAAATTGAACCTTGGGTGTTGGAACTCAAGGTGCGAAAGGTTGAAGAAACGGTTGGCGTAAAGGAGAAAAGACGGGTCTTAGCCTCTTTATAAAGGCAGTGAATATTGAACGCCCCCTCCTAGGCCTTAAAACCTGCGTATTCCTAAGGAATCATGCCAACAGAGCAGTTGGGTTACCCACGCCCGTATTGATGAGAATCCCGTAAAAAAGGGGACATGATCTCTACTTTGGCAAAACGTGCCAATGAAACCGCCTCTCGAAATATGGACCGACAGGTTAAAAAACGGTTCGAAATAATGGCTGGGCGGTGACGTGATGTCACGCTACAAAAATTTGTCAGCGGATTAGACTCTTGAGATATTATACTCTCTACGGTTGTGTGTGGAATTTGTTTTGCAGATCCGGGCACGATTCTTGTGTTCGAAGACTATTTTGGAGTATTCGGAGAAGGAACCCGCCTTGCAATGCCGAAGACAATCTGCGCGCCGGACACCTCGTCATTGCAGCTTGGTTCAGGGGATACTGAGGGAGTCCTGGATTAAGGGGTCCTCGGACGGTCAGACTATGATGTGTGGGCCGGACTGATGGACTATGAAGATACAAGACCGAAGACTCTCTCTCGTGTCCGGATGGGACTCTCCTTGGCGTGGAAGGCAAGCTTGGCAATCGGATATGAAGATTCCTTTCTCTGTAACCGACTTTGTATAACCCTAGTTCCCTCAGGTGTCTATATAAACCAGAGGGTTTAGCCTATAGGGCAGAATCATAATCATACAGGTTAGACTTTAGGGTTTACTCATTACGATCTCGTCGTAGATCAACTCTTGTAATACTCATATTCAGCAAGATCAATCAAGCACGAAGTAGGGTATTACCTCCATAGAGAGGGCCTGAACCTGGCTAAACATCGTGTCCCCCTTCTCCTGTTACCATCGACCTTAGACGCACAGTTCGGGACCCCTACCCGAGATCCGCCGGTTTTGACACTGACACTATGTTCACCCTCTTCTCTCTTGTCCTGTTTGGACGTGGGCTCGACAGGGTATTCGGGGTCTTCGGCCTCGTCCAGAATCTCATTGTCTCTGGTGTCGGTATTACTGTCCTTTGCCCAATTCGATAATGAGCGGAGCCGCTGATGTCGGTGCTTTGGTTGTTTATCGACGGGCTTGTCCTCATCGAGGTCCTTGTCGTCCTTTTTATGAGGAGTGTCCACCATGTACACATCGTAGGTTGAAGTGGACATCCAACATCCTGTGACAGGTGGGACTTGGCTTGGTTCGGCATCGGCATCGTTGTCCATATCGTCGATGTCTTCGGACGCATAGTCCAACATGTCAGTTAAGTCCTCGATAGTGGCTATTAAGTGGGTGGTTGGTGGGGCGTAAAATTCCCCGCTCTCAGCCCCGACTCCAAGCTGGGTATAGTTCGGAGGTAAAGACTCCGTGATGGTGAGAGAACGCATCAAACCAATGCTTCATCTAGGAGCGGAAGTATATCCGGAAACTGTGGATCCGCTGGGCTGAGCTCGGCATAGGGCGCCTGATCAGGCCCGTTGAGCGCAAACTTCGCCAGTTTGGAGTGGCTGCCCAGAGCCAAGTCTAAGATTGCATCTGGGTCTTTGGTTGGAAGTTCCACAAGGGGAAGGATTCCGGCGGGGCTCATGTTCCCGTCTTCGGATGGTACAACCTGCCCCGGATCTAAGGCCAGGGCGGATGTGGATGTAGACCCCTGGACGGGATCTGTCAGGGGATCCGAAAAGTTCTCTCGTCAGGGACATAGAGTGGCGACCGAGGCCACGAACCCGTCGAAAACCAGGTCTCCTTGAATGTCAGCAATGTAGTTCAGGTTTCCAAACCTGATCTGGTGGTCGGGGCGTAACTATCAACCTGCTCCAGGCAGCTGATTGAGTTGGCACGAAGCACGAAGCCCCCAAACACGAAAACTTGCCTAGGAAGAAAAATTTCCTTGGACGCAACATCATTGTTGACGAAGACACGAGCCATCAATCCCGTTGTTGATGATATAACGGAGTTCTGAATGAAAGCACCAATGTCGGTGTCAAAACCGGCAGATCTCGGGTAGGGGGCCCAAGCTGTACATCTGAGGACCAATGGTAACTATGGAGAAGGGACACAATATTTACCCAGGTTTGGGACCTCTTGATGTAGGTAAAACCCTACTCTTGCTTGATTATATTCGAGGGTATAGAGGTTACAAGGGTTGATCTACCTCGAGATAGATTCAGCTAACCCTAGAGTAGCTAGCCTAGCAATGTTGTGATGATGATCATGCCTCCGATCTACCCTCCAGTTTATATAGACATTGGAGGGGCCTAGGGTTGTACAAGTCGGTTTTACAGAAAGGAACAACATATCCGGACACTTGTGCTTGCTATCCACGCATACGGGAGTCCTCACCGGACACGAGAGATAATCTTCTGTCTTGTATCTTGACGACCCATCAGTCCGGCCCATGTCAATAGACCGGACGCCGGAGGACCCCCTAGTCCAAGACTCCCTCAGTCAAAGCATAATTTATTCATTGATTGCCATCCCTTGTGTGGAGGTCGGGATCACGCGATGGTTAACTCCTACCAACCCTTCCCCTAGGAGCATGCGCATAGTACTTTGTTTCGATGACTAATAGATTTTTGCAATAAGTATTGAGTTCTTTATGACTAATGTTGAGTCCATGGATTATACGCACTCTCACCATTGCTAGCGTCTCTAGTATCGCACAACTTTCGCCGGTACCATACACCCACCATATACCTTCCTCAAAACAGCCACCATACCTACCTATTATGGCATTTCCATAGCCATCCCGAGATATATTGCCATGCAACTTTCCACCGTTCCGTTTATTATGACATGCTTCATCATTGTCATATTGCAATGCATGATCATGTAGTTGACATCATATTTGTGGCAAAGCCACCGTTCATAATTCTTTCATTCATGTCACTCTTGATTCATTGCTCATCCCGGTACACTGCCGGAGGCATTCATATAGAGTCATATTTTGTTCTAAGTATTGAGTTGTAATTCTTGAGTTGTAAGTAAATAAAAGTGTGATGATCTTCATTAGTAGAGCATTGTCCCATGTGAGGAAAGGATGGTGGAGACTAAAAAGCGAGAAGGGGCAATGTTACTATCCTTTTACCACACTTGTGCTTCAAAGTAGCACCTTGATCTTCATGATAGAGAGTCTCCTATTTTGTCACTTTCATATACTAGTGGGAATTTTCATTATAGAACTTGGCTTGTATATTCCAATGATGGGCTTCCTCAAATTTCCCTAGGTCTTCGTGAGCAAGCGAGTTGGAGCACACCCACTTAGTTTCTTTTTGAGCTTTCATACACTTATAGCTCTAGTGCATCTGTTGTATGGGAATCTCTACTCACTCACATTGATATATATTGATGGGCATCTCCATAGCCCGTTGATACGCCTAGTTGATGTGAGACTATCTTCCTCTTTTGTCTTCTCCACAACCACCATTCTATTCCACCTATAGTGCTATGTCCATGGCTCACGCTCATGTATTGCGTGAAAGTTCAAAAAGTTTGAGAATACTAAAGTATGAAACAATTGCTTGGCTGAAACCGGGGTTGTGCATGATTTAAATATTTTGTGTGATGAAGATAGAGCATAGTCAGACTATATGATTTTGTAGGGATAGCTTTCTTTGGCCATGTTATTTTGAGAAGACATGATTGCTTTGTTAGTATGCTTGAAGTATTATTGTTTTTATGTCAATATTAAACTTTTGTTTTGAATCTTTCAGATCTGAATATTCATGCCACAATAAAGAAAATTACATGGATAAATATGTTAGGTAGCATTCCACATCAAAAATTCTGTTTTTATCATTTACCTACTCGAGGACGAGCAGGAATTAAGCTTGGGGATGCTTGATACATCTCCAATGTATCTATAATTTTTTGTTGTTCCATGTTATTATATTATCTGTTTTGGATGTTTAATATGCATTATTATGCTATTTTATATTATTTTTAGGACTAACCTATTAACCGAGAGCCCAGTGCCAGTTTGTGTCTTTTTTTGCAGAAAAGGAATACCAAATGGAACGAAACTTTCGCGATGATCTTTCTTGGACCAGAAGCAAACCAGAAGACTTGGAGATGAAGTCGGAGATGCAACGAAGCGGCCACGAGGGTGGAGGGTGCACCACAGGGGTAGGGCGCACCCCTACCTCTGGGCCCCTCGTGGGTGTCCTGACCTAGCTCTTTCGCCTATATATGTTCTTATACCCCAAAAACTTCCAGGAGAGCCACGAAACCACTTTTCCACCACCACAACCTTCTGTACCCGTGAGATCCCATCTAGGGACCTTTTTCGGTGTCCTGCCGGAGGGGGATTCGATCACGGAGGGCTTCTACACCAACACCATTGCCTCTCCGATGATGCGTGAGTAGTTTACTTCAAACCTACGGGTCCATAGATAGTAGCTAGATGGCTTCTTCTCTCTCTTTGATTCTCAACACCATGTTCTCCTCGATGTTCTTGGAGATCTATTCGATGTAATATTATTTTGTGGTGTGTTTGCCGAGATCCGATGAATTGTGTATTTATGATCAGATTATCTATGAATATTATTTGGTTCTTCTCTAAATTCTTATATGCATGATTTGATATCTTTGCAATTCTCTTTGAATCATCGATTTAGTTTAGCCTGCTTGATTAGTTTTTCTTGCAATGGAATAAGTGCTTAGCTTTGCGTTCAATCTTGCGGTGTCCTTTCCCAGTGACAATAGGGGCAGCAAGGCACGTATTGTATTGTTGCCATCGAGGATAAAAAGATGGAGTTTTCATCATATTGCTTGAGTTAATTCCTCTACATGTCATCTTACTTAATGCGTTACTCCATTCTTTATGAACTTAATACTCTAGATGCTTCTTGGATAACGGTCGATTTGTGGAGTAATAGTAGTAGATGCAGAATCGTTTCGTTCTACTTGACACAGACGTGATGCTTATGTTCATGATCATTGCCTTAGATATCATCATAACTTTGCGATTTTCTATCAATTGATCGGCAGTAATTTGTTCACCCTCCATAATATTTTCTATCTTGTGAGAAGACACTAGTGAAACATATGGCCCCGGGGTCTCTTTTCCATTATATTGAATATATTTTCCATCATACAAGTTATATTTTCCATCTTGCTAGTTTCCGATCTACTATTTTGCAATCTTTTACTTTCCGATCTATAAACCAAAAATACCAAAAATATTTACTCTACTGTTTATCTATCTCTATGAGATCTCACTTTTGCAAGTAACTGTGAAGGGATTGACAACCCCTTTATCGCGTTGGGTGCAAGTTGTTGATTGTTTGTGCATGTATTCGTTGACTTGTGCGTTGTCTCCTACTGGATTGATACCTTAGTTCTCAAACTGAGGGAAATACTTACTCTACTTTGTTGCATCACCCTTTACTCTTCAAGGGAAAACCAATGCAAGCTTAAGAGGTAGCACCAAGCAACAAAACCCTCATCCTAAATGACCAAAGTTCAAAGGTGATGATTTCTTTGCTGGCACCATTTCCTCATGGATTTCAATCCTTATGACTCAGCGAGACTTCGATGCAAGTGGTTCTCGATTGCCAGTCAGATGAACTTCTATTCATCACTCTTATTTGATAAGGACAAGGTATTTGAGCACCATCAAATTCCTCATGTGGACATGGAGTCCCCCCTGTGCTTCCAACCTGTCCTGAATGTTCTTCATGATGCTAGGCTTTTGAACTTCCGTGCTGACATCCGTGACTAGAATGAATAGCTAATTCTTCAATTCTATGCCACACTGCATCTCACTGGAAATGTGGCTGATGTGAATTCATGGGTACTTGATTGGATGTCTGAGAACACGCACTACAAAGCTCCGACCTCTGAATTACTTCATGTTGTTCCAATGAGTCCTCTTGTTGAAGGTGCAAGGCTTCTGTATGAAGAACCTGAACTATCTCACCATCTTATGCAAGTGCTCATGAAGCCTTTGAAGCCAGGACAAGCTCCAAGAACCACATTCCTCATGAAGGAATTGCTATATGTACCAAGGACAATCTACCGCATTCTAACCAAAATCCTTAGTCCAATCAAAGGCCACAACTCTGAAGAAGAAGAAATTGTTGGCATCATGAAGAATCTGCTTTTCAATATCATACATGGCATTCCCATAAACTACCATGATTTCTTCATGAGGACTTTGGGTAATGCAGCCCTGTCACCTTTAGAGTTGAAGCCTTATGCTCCCTGGATCATGAAATTCATCAGAACAAGGTCTTCAATTTATTATGAGGCAGATTGTCAGAATCACCTCAGCTTCTTGCCTCCTATTGAAGTCCTCAAAAGGATTATTTTCTCAGCCGACGAGAAAGGCAAAGCTGCTGTCATTGATGAAGGTACTTGTCCATTTGATGGTCAGTTTCGCAAAGCTGCATCTTATTCCACCAATGATGACTCTGCAACCCAAAACTCTGCCGCAAAAGCTTCAAAGCTACTTCCTCAGGCCACTGCTCCACGAGTGATGACCGACCATGAGCTTCTTCTAAGTCTTCATCAGAAGATTGATCGCAATCACAAGTGGGTCAAGTGTCAATTTGACTCAATTCTTCAGAACATGTATGTCACGCAGAACACTATGATGAAAAATCACTACTACTTGCATGAAGTCTTCGACCGCACTTGGGCTATTCTGTCTCACCTGTACGGTGATGAAGATCTCAGGGAGATGGGCTTCCAATAGGACTTTGACTGGTCTCAGCCACCTTCCAAGAAATTCAAGGTCAAAGTTCCTCAGCTGGTTACAAGTTCATATTCTTCATCGCGCGAGGTGGATGAAACTGAAGATTTGAAACACTGCGGCATGCCCTACCTCAAAGGACGACCCCAACAACACTGGCGCTCCTCCATCGACATCATGATGATATTCTTCAGGGCCGTTAGTCCTCATTTTTAGTCCCTTTTGGTCATTCGATGACAAAGGGGGAGAAATTTGAGTTAGTCTTCAAGCGGGTCTTATATATGGGCTCTTTTTTTGTTAAGTTACAACTCTTGCTCTTTTGAGGTGTTTGCTCTGATGAGTTGTAAACTTAAGTCCGATGGTGGTCTGACTCTTTTTTACTACTTTCCGCATGCTTATTTCCTCAAGTACCTTAATGCACACATGCTGAATTTCGTCAGACACCATATTCCATCATGCATTTCAAATTCTTTATATCATATGTTAAATGCGTGTATGGATTACAAGATATAGGGGGAGATCTCCATGTTATTACTCTACAATGTGCATTTGCAATCCAAAGCAAATTCCTCAAATATGCACATCTTTAGGGGGAGTTCTTCTATATGTTGCAATAAAATTCCTCAATATCAGTATTTACACTTCATATGTTTATCCCCGTTGAAAACCCAACTATTTGTCATCAATCACCAAAAAGGGGAAGATTGTAAGTGCATCTAGTGCCCCTTAGTGATTTTGGTGTATTGAAGACTTAGAGGTTAAGGGACTAACGTGTTTGTGAGTGTACATAGGTTCTATAAGTCTATGAGGAGTTTGATATTTATGATGAAAGTCGACCCCTAAAAATGAATGTCTTCATTTGATAACTTTAGTTTTCTTGAAGACTTTGAAACTGAGGAAACTGGTGTGACGTTGAAGACTTTGATATTAATGCGAGGACTATGAAACGTGAAGAGTTTTGTTTTCATTGTTTCATTTTCTCTTTCTTGAGTGATAGGAAACACCGTACTATTAAAGGAGGTCGAGGTAAAACTAAGGAAACACTTCCGAAGTGATGCTCTCTCAAATCCTACACCTACCCAATCCTTTCGAGTGAAGTCATTGGAAATCTAATATAGATCAGTCAATTTCTTCAGTGACAGAGACGAAGATCTTATGTTCTCTGAGGAAGTTGTTCTGATTGAGGAGTTAGGAATTCGCCAGTGCAGATTGCCTACAAGCGAGGAACATGATAGCCATGAGGAATTTGAGAGCTCAAATTTCCGACCGTTGCTTTGTCCCAAAATATCTTATCCACCTAACAGTCATATCACTGAAGGGCATTTATGTCTTATCATGTCGGGCCGCTCCCCCACTATAAATAGTCGCCCCCTACAACCACTAGTTGGTTGGCTGCTCCGAGAGAAACTGACACTTGTCATTGAGAGCATCCCATCCTCCGAGGACTTTGAGCGAAAATCATCAAGTGAGGAAAAAAACCAAACCCAAACACCTACAACCCAAGTGATTGAGCATCACTGAAGAGATTGTTCCTGTGTGGAACCGATGCTTGTTACCTTTGAGGACTGTGCATCCTGCAGATGGTTAGTCGTCATGGTCTGGAGCATCCAAGAGGAATTGTGGATCGCCGAGTGACCAAGTGTGAGAAGGTTTGGAAGTCATATGAAGACTTACCACGAGTGATTGCGCGAGGTCTGTGTGACTTTAGCTCAAGGAAAATACAGTGAGGACTGTGTGTCCTCAGGTTTAAATACCTAGCTGCTCCAACCAAACATACAACTATCACTGCAGTTGGAACTGGTCTACCAAATCATCATCTTCACCAAGCTACTAATTCTATTTCCTCAACCCTTTCATTTCCTCATTCATGTGTTGATGAACTTGATCTTTACTGTTTGAAGACTTTGACTGAAGACTTTCTCAATTTCCTCAATCCTATTTCTTCAGTCACTTTGTCTTCTACCTGCTTATCCTGTTTTTCACGCTACCTGTGCTCTCTGTATGTTTCATTTCATCACGATGACTATGCTACTGCTTTGTTATGGATGTACCTGAGTACTTATTCTACTGCTAGTAGTTCATTGCTTTGGAAATTCCTCACTTCGAATTTCCTCAGTGATGAATTTGTAAAAATCGCTTATTCACCCCCCCCCCTCTAGTCGATATAATGCACTTTCGTTCACATTTCAAAACAAAAAGTGCTTCCACTATGTGAAGTTATGCTGAAATTGCTGGATCTAGTGCTTCGAAATATCCATGTTGTTTACATCAAAAAAATATAGGCATGTTGCTTAGCGGTCGCGATATTTCAACCATGTTTTCGTTCTCTAAATATATACACTTGTCTCATGTTGAGATATCATCACACTGATGCTTCCAAATATCCATGCTTCATTAGTACTGTATATGTGTTCCTTTAGCCTAGATAGCTTGTTGAGATATCAGCTAGCCAAATTGGTTTCTTTTCCTGGAATATTTCGTACCCATATTTCTAGTTATATTCACATAGGCATATGTTCATATTAGCTAATGGATTTATTCTTGTTTTATTCGTGAAGCACAACTTTCTTCATCCAATCATGGTAGCAATTAAAATTTGTACTTCTGTGTGTCATATATTTGTTGTGATAACAGAAACTCTTAAAAAGAAGTGATTGCTTCCTATCAGGCATGCTTCCTACTTTTATTTGTTGCATATGTTTGTAAGTTCTTGAATTTTTGCTTGAACCATTTGAAGTGTGTGCTTATTTTATTGTACATCATGTTCAACCATTACAACACTAGTGGTTGCCTCAACCACTACTTGTGTGTGCTTTGACCACTACTAGCATGCGCTTCAAGCATTTGCTAGTGTTGCTTCCGTTAGTGCAATTTTATTGTACCTCATTAAATATTAGTATCAACTAGTATAAGCGTGTGCTTCCTTCTTTCTCATTGAATGCTTCTATTGTACACACATTTTGCCACACATGATTCTAGTCGTGCTTCTTTATTGCATAGTGGCAATGATGTTGAGTATTCTACGAGCAACTCTAAGTTGTCGGATGTATTGTTCATGACAGAGAGCTCATGGCTTGAGCTGATCTTTTTCATGACCACCTTGTCGAGCGATTGCTGATATGATGGCTATGTAAAATTGAAAATAGTGTGGCTGCAATAATATTCTACTTTTGTTGTAAAAAAAGGAGTACATTTATTCATTATACCAGATTAATTTGTTACAATACTTGATAATTCTTACTAAAGTTACTATGCTTCCACATCAATTCTTTGCCAAGAAAATATTTCTGTTATACAGAAAGATTGTTTCCTTTAAATCAAAATTTTGTTTCCAAAACTCTTACAATATAGACTACATTAAATGCTTGTGTTGAACAAAATGTTCTCACCGTACCTTACAGTAAAAGTTCATGCTTTGTCGGTATATCAAATAACTTTTGTGCCCGTGTATATTCTTGTTTTGCTTCCTTACAATTTAGTTTGAGAAAAGTAAATATTTCCGTCAAATGCAGATATTGTTTCTGCTGGTACACCAAAATGAATTTCCAAATCACTATAATGCTACCATAGCATGGACAAAATGCTTCCGTCAATACAAAAAATTATATTTCTATTATACAATCAAAAATATGCTTTCTTATATTTGATTGTTGGAAGCACATCACAACTTACCCAAAAAAGCTCATACTAAAGGATATTGTGCATGATTTATGGGAATCAATTTTTAACTAGCGGCAAGTACTACCGGTCTACCACGTGATGCATGTTGGTTCAATGGATGCAGTTGTTACAAGGAAGTTAGAACAAAGTTGAGTCACTTATTTTGAAACGACTATTTAGGAAGCATTAACGCTCCAATCCAGAATTCACACCCTTGGTTTTACTAGTTCATCGGACGACCAGGGCGCATCTGATCGGATGGTTGCGGACTGGTCTGATAGGAAGCAAACTACCTGTAGTCTGATGCCTAGTGGTTTCCTAATATAAATGTGAGCACCTTGACACACAAGTCCACCACAATGGGCAGTTACAGTGCTCCACATTGAGCTATATCTTATCATGAAACATAAGCAAAAAACCTTGAGTCACTTCATTTAATGAGGGAAGAGGTAGTTATCATATCTGTAAGGGCATATTTATCCCTAAGGTGTTTTGGTGATTGATGACAATGCTTTTGTGGACTAATCGTGTGCCTTGAGTTTCTCAGACTATTCGTCACTAGGCACAAGACGGTTTGGTGCCCCTCGAAGACTATTGAAGATGGTGTTTTTCTACGGTTCTTTTCGGTGGTTTGAGTCGTAGGATAGCCGTACTATTAAGAGGGGGTCCGCGTTGGAAAGGTTCGGGTGGAATCATCACGTACACGTTTTCTTCCATTTTCCCTCCTTTCCCTCTGCGCTTTGGAGCATCCTCCGTTGTCTTCATATTTTGCAAAAAGAAGGATTCCTAGTGTTGTTGATCTGAGGCATGCAGTAGTACTGCTCTTAGGAGCGGTAGTACCGCACGCCATTGCGGTAGTACCGTAGGTGCCCACGGTAGTACCGCTCTTAAGGAGCAGTAGTACCGTGGCCTCACTTCTAGCACCGCAACACGAGCGGAAGTAGGGGCGGATGTAATTTTTTACATCCGCTTCCTGCGCGGTAGTACCGCACGCCAGGCGCGGTAGTACCGTGTCGGATTTTTGCACCATCTGTTTTTCAGCGGAAGTAGGCGTGGGTGTATTTTTATTCATCCGCGCCCTTCCCAGGTTAGTCCATTCCAGCCTTGCGGTAGTACCGCAAGGGGGAGCGGTAGTACCACGCCAGCGGCAGTACCGCTCTCAGCCCTTGCGGCTCAGGCCTGGACTAGCGCCTGCTGTAGCAGCGGTAGTACCACGGTCCGCCGCGGTAGTACCGTGAGTCCTTGCGGTAGTACCGCTGGTCTGGGGCGGTAGTACCGCAAGTCACAGGCTAGTTAAGTGGATAACGGTTGGATTTGTCTCTCCACTATATAAGGGGTGTCTTCTTCCTCTAGTTGACTACCTCTTCCAACCCTAAGCTCCATTGTTGCTCCAAGCTCCATTTTCACCCGATCTCTTTCCCTAGCCAATCAAACTTGTTGATTTGCTCGGGATTGGGTGAGAAGGCCCCGATCTACACTTCCACCAAGAGAAATTTGATTTCCCCCACTAATCCCTAGCGGATCTTGTTACTCTTGGGTGTTTGAGCACCCTAGACGGTTGAGGTCACCGCGGAGCCATAATCCATTGTGGTGAAGTTTCATGGTGTCGTTGGGAGCCTCCAATTAAGTTGCGGAGATTGCCCCAACCTTGTTTGTAAAGGTTCGGTCGCCGCCTTCAAGGGCACCAATAGTGGAATCACGGCATCTCGCATTGTGTGAGGGCGTGGGGAGAATATGGTGCGCCTAGTGGCTTCTTGGGGAGCATTGTGCCTCCACACTGCTCTAACGGAGACGTACTTCCCCTCAAAGGGAAGGAACTTCGGTAACACATCCTCGTCTCCACCGGCTCCACTCTTGTTTATCTCATGCCTTTACTTGTGCTAGTTTAGTTGTATTGCTTTCCTTGTTCACTTGTATGCTTGTTGTTGTTGCATCATATAGGTTGCTCACCTAGTTGCATATCTAGACAACCTACCTTGATGTAAAGTTTAATTTGGTAAAGAAAAGCTAAAAATTATTAGTTGCCTATTCACCCCCCCCCCTCTAGTCAACTATATCGATCCTTTAAATTGGTATCAGAGCCTTCTCTCTTTATTAAGGACTTTGCCGTCCTAAGAGTATGGTTGACACCATAGACGGTGCGGAGGAGCACTCCGGTGTGAATCCGGGCTCGTCTTCGGCCGATGGGAGAACCGCGATCTCTCGTGAGGAATTCAATGTGGCTTTGGACACATTGAAAACCTCCATGACCACCGAGGTTGAAAGCATGTTTACTAAATTCTTAGAAGGACTTAAACTATCTACCTCGCCGATGAAAGTGGGTGATCCCACTAACAAGGTGACGGATGCTTACTCCGACAAGGGGGAAGCTAATAGTGAAAAGGGTGCTTCTACTAGTGGTAGAAATGGTGTCGGCATGTTTGCCCATGTGGAACCTCCAACTTATGGAGGACCGATTCCCTCTACTCATTTAAATCATGCTGGTCCTCCTCCTAAGATTGTGAAAAATGAGGATTTTGATTCTTGGGTGTATCGCTTCAAGCGTCATTTAAATCATGTGAATACTAATCTTTGGAGAATCATTGAAGAAGGTTTCTATCCACATGACTGAAGCAACTTCACCCCTAGAGAAGTCGTGGATAATCAATTCAATGAGAATGCTCTATTCATCATCCAAGATGCAATTCTCCCCGAAGATCTCCCTCATCTTCGACCCTACGCCATGGCCAAATACGCATGGCATTGTGTTGTGTCTCTCTATCGGAGAAGCGCAAGCATTCAACGCTCCAACTATGAAGTGGTGCAAGATGAAGTCGATGAGTTTGCAATGAAAGAAGATGAAGAACCTCGTGAGCTCTTTCAGAGGGTAACCAAACTCGTGTCTCACTCCGAGATCATGGGAGCAAGGACACGGATGACAATTGGATCAAGCGCAAGTACCTCAAGGCCATGATGCCCTACAACAAGGTCATGTCCTCCGTCATCTGTCAAAGACCGGACTTCCACTCCATGACCTCAAGTGAAGTGTTGGATGAGTTTGTTGCAATGAGCATCTTGAACAAGACCGCCGACAATGTGGTGCTCCGTTCTCAAAGAACAAAGAAGTCCAAGCTTGCCTTGAAGGCCAAGGTCATGGTGGAAGAAGAGGAAGATGAGGAGGGCAATCCCGAGGATACAAAATATGATTATCATGAGCACATGGCTCTTGCTTCAAGGAAATTTTGGAGCAAGAAGAACACAAGGCCCAATTTCAACAAGAACAATTCAAGTGGGTTCAAGGGCAAGCAACGAGTGAGAACTTGTTACAATTGTTGCAATGTGAGTCACTTTGTTGTGGATTGTCCTTACGAGAAGCAGGAAGACAATGGTGGCAAGTTCATTCGAAAAGACAAAGCCAAGTCCTTCCCCAACAAGAACAACTTCACCAAAAAGACTCCTACTCAAGGGTTAGTGGTCAAGAAGAATACCATGAGGATGACGATGATGATGAAGATGGAGAAGCAATTGCCATGGCCTCCGTTGCCATTGCGACAACTCCCCGGGGGTCTCTCTTCGATTCACCCAACGAGAACATCACCGCCAAGTGCCTCATGGCTAAAGCCACTAACAAGGTAACCCGCAACATCAAAACCACCATCATTACTAATCCCTCCTTGACGGATTGCATTGATGAAAATGAGGGGTCTAATGAAGAGATGAATGAATTTGAGTCTTTTATGAGTAAACTCAAGGGCAAATCCAAGAAGCACTTTGTTGCTCTCTTGGAACAACTTGGTGAAGCCAATGACATGATCGAGGCCCATGAAGAAACCATCTCTAAAGATGGAAGGTCATAGTCGTGACTATGCTGATGAGATATCTGATCTCTGTAATGCTCTTGAGGAAGAGCGTGGTCATCGTTTGTCTCTTGAGGAGTCACACAACGATGACCATGCTAAATTAAAGAAATATCTTGATCATGCTCTTGTTGTCTCTCGTGTGTTAAACTCCGAGAAGGCTAAACTTGGGGTTGACCTTGCTAGACTCAAAGAGGAGTTTGATTTACTTGACAAGGCTCACAAGGCCTTGAAGGGTGCTCATGCTAGCCTCAAGGAGTCTCATGTTCAACTCCAAGTGAAGCTAACCAAGGAGAAAGCCACCTTTCCTCATATGGTCTTAATTGATAACGCAAATGCTACTAGCCCGTGTTGTGAGCATGTGCATCTTGTGGAGGAAAATGCCCAGTTGAAAGAGCAACTGAAGAAAGTCCTTGTGACATGCATTCAAGGTGAGAAAAACCTCAATGACCTTTTGAGCAATCAAAAGGAAGTTGTGTCCAAGGAGGGAGTTGGGTTCGCACCCAAGTCCAAGAACAAGAAGAAGAATGACAAGACCAAACCACCTCCTCCTCTCAAGCAAACGTTTGTGAAGGAGGGAGAGAGTGCTCCTAAGGATAAGAAGAACAATGTGAAGGGTGGTGATGTCAAGAAGGGCAATGCTACCCCTTCCAACCAAGCCGACGACTTTAACCCTTCTTATGTGTTATGTCGTGCTAGTGATGGGCATGTTTATGCTAAATTTGTTGGTTCTCCTTATGAGTACATTGAATGGTCTATTTGGGTTCCCAAGACCCTTGTTACTAACATCAAAGGACCCATTACTCAATGGGTACCTAAAACCAATCATTGATTTCATGTAGGTGTTTGCTTCCGGTGGAGGATCATGGTTGCTTGATAGTGGAGCAACAAATCATATGACCAGAAGCAAGGAGTTGGTGGTGGATGTGCAAAGGATTCCATCTATGCCCACCAACATCGAGTGGGGTGATGCCTCTTCCTCTAAGGTATTGGGGCTTGGCAAGGTTGTCATTTGTCATGATCTCACGATCGAGAAAGTCATGCTTGTTGAGTCCCTTGCTTACAATCTTCTTTCCATTCGTCAACTTGCACTCATGGGTTTTGCTACTTTCTTTGATGTTGATACCGTGGCCCTCTTGTGGAGCAAGACACTTAAAGTAGCCTTTGTTGGGCATGTCGAGAACGGTCTTTATGTGATTAACTTTTCGGAGCGACCCACTAAGATCGCGACATGCCTAATGGCTAAAGTTGATGTGGGATGGCTTTGGCATCGCCGTTTAGCCCACGTCAATATGAGATCTTTGCAAAGCCTTCTCAAGGGGGACCATGTCCGTGGACTAACAAATGTTAGTTTTGCCAAAGATCGTGCTTGCAGTGCTTGTATCGAGGGAAAGCTTCATGAGACGGCTCACCCTCCCTCGACTATCATCTACTCAAAGAGACCCTTGGAGCTCCTTCACATGGATCTCTTTGGGCCTTCATCTTTTGATAGTCTTGGAGGTAGGAAGTATTGCTTGGTGATCGTGGATGACTATTCAAGATATACTTGGGTATATTTCTTCAAGAGGAAGAGTGAGACTCAACAGACCGTCATCAACTTTGCAAATGAACCTCAACAACAACATGATGCAAAGATCTTGATCATAAGGAGTGACAATGGCACCGAGTTCAAGAACTACACCTTGGATGAGTTTCTCAGTGATGAGGGGATCAAGCATCAGTATGCCGCACCTTACACCCCTCAACAAAATGGTGTAGTGGAAAGGAAGAACCGGACGTTGATGGATGCGGCAAGGACAATGATGGCAGAGTTCAAGTCTCCTTATAACTTTTGGGCCGAAGCCATCAACACAGCATGTCATGCATCAAATCGGCTCTACCTCCGCAAAGGCTTGAACAAGACTCCCTATGAAATACTTACCGGTAACAAGCCCAACCTCAAGTACTTCGGGGTGTTCGGGTGTAAGTGTTTCATTCTCAAGAAAGGTGTTCGTTTGTTTAAATTTAAGGCTAGAGCTTATGAGGGCATATTTGTAGGTTATGCTACAAACTCTCATGCTTACCGTGTCCTCAACAAGTCCACCGGACTCATTGAGGAGACGTGTAACATGGAGTTTGACGAGAATAGGCTCCCAAGTGGAGCAAAGTGGTACTTGTGATGTAGGTGATGAAATTCCTCCCCCAAGCCATAAGAAGAATGGGTGTTGGTCATATCCTACCCATTGAGGAACCCCTTGTGGCCGAAGGAGAAGGACAATGCTCCACTCAAGTGGAGCCATCACCAACCCAAGACCCACACGCTTGCGAAGAACAAAGTGAAGGCCCTCAACCTCATGAGCAAGATCAAGGGCAAGATCAACCCCAAGATGATGGTGAACCACCGAATGATGCCCAAGGTCAAGCTCCTCCCTTCGAGCAAGTTCAAGATCAAGGGCAAGCTCAAGATGATGCTCAAGATGATCAAGTTACCCCTCCTCTCTTCACATCCGAGGAGGATTTAGAGCGTCGTGCTGCGAAGATCGCCTCCAAGCTCACCACCAAAGGTCATTGAGGGAGTCCTGGACTAGGGGGTGTCCGGATAGCCGAACTATCATCATCGGCCGGACTCCAAGACTATGAAGATACAAGATTGAAGACTTCGCCCCGTGTCCGGATGGGACTTTCCTTGGCGTGGAAGGCAAGCTTGGCGGTACGGATATGTAGATCTCCTACCTTTGTAACCGACTCTATGTAACCCTAGCCCTCTCCGGTGTCTATATAAACCGGATGGCCTTAGTCCATAGGACGAACAACAATCATACCATAGGCTAGCTTCTAGGGTTTAGCCTCCTTGATCTCGTGGTAGATCTACTCTTGTAACCCACATCATCAATATTAATAAGGCAGGACGTAGGGTTTTACCTCCATCAAGAGGGCCCGAACCTGGGTAAAAACATCGTGTCCCTCGTCTCCTGTTACCATTCGCCTAGACGCACAGTTTGGGACCCCCTACCCGAGATCCGCCGGTTTTGACACCGACATTGGTGCTTTCATTGAGAGTTCCTCTCTGTTGTCACCGATAGGCTCGATGGCTTCTTCGATCACCAACGACGATCCAGTCCAGGGCGAGACCTTCCTCCCCGGACAGATCTTCGTATTCGGCGGCTTCGCACTGCGGGCCAATTCGCTTGGCCGGCTGGAGCAGATCGAAGGCTACGCCCCTGGCCGTCAGGTCAGATTTGGAAGTTTGAACTTCACGGCTGACATCCGCGGGGACTTGATCCTCGACGGATTCGAGCCATAGCCGAGCGTGCCGTACTGTCACGATGGGCATGATTTAGCTCTGCAGCCGGACAGTACCCTGGAGGCTGCACTCGAACCCGCTCCGATCTTCGACTCGGAGCCGGCTGCGCAGACCAAGGATGGATGGCTAGACACCACCTCGGGGGCTGCAACCTCTACGGCGATAGAGCCGAACACCGATCTTGTCCCCCATGAAGCTCGTGACTCCGAGGTGCCGGACTCCTTGCCGGACTCCGGACCTCCCGCGCCCCCTCCAGTCGAATCCGATTGGGCGCCGATCATGGAGTTCACCGCGGCGGACATCTTTCAACACTCACCTTTTGACGACATCTTGAGTTCGCTAAAGTACCTCTCTTTATTAGGAGAGGCCTGGCCGGACTGCGGCCAGGACGGTTGGGATGCGGACGACGAAGAAATTCAGAGCCCACCCACCACCCACTTGGTAGCCACTGTCGACGACCTAACCGACATGCTAGATTACGACTCTGAGGACATCGACGGTATGGACGACGATGCCGGAGACGACCAAGAACCAGCGCCCACCAGGCACTGGAAAGCCACCTCTTCATACGACATATACATGGTGGATATCCCAAAGGATGGGAACGCGAAGGAATAGCGGAGGATGACCCCTCCAAGAAACAGCCCAAGCGCCAACGTCAGCGGCGCCGCTCTAAATCCCGCCATAGCAAGAATGAGGATTCTGGCACCAGAGACAATAATACACCGGATAGCGCCGAAGACAACCCACTCCAGCAAGATCCAACACAGGAGGAGGGGGACGCCAGCCCTCATGAGAGAGCGGCCGAAGAAGATGTAGAGGACTATATGCCTCCCTCCAGAGATGAGGCAAGCCTCGACAACGACGAATTCATCGTGCCTGAGGATCCCGTCGAACAGGAGCGTTTCAAACGCAGGCTTATGGCCACGGCAAACAGCCTCAAGAAAAAGCAGCAGCAGCTTAGAGCTGATCAAGATCTGCTAGCCGATAGATGGACCGAAGTCCTCGCGGCCGAAGAGCATGAACTCGAACGCCCCTCCAAAAGCTACCCCAAACGTAAGCAGCTCCCCCGATTAGAGGTGGAGGCATATGATCCCGCTTCACCAGGAGACAATACGGCTAATCGACCACCCCGTGGTCGCGACAGAGAGGCCTCAAGGCCCTTCACTAGACCCGTACCCCGGCATCGCTCGAAAAGCACAAGGCCACAGGGGAACACTCCGGACCTGCGAGACATATTGGAGGATAAGGCAAGACAATCAAGATCGATCTATGGATCACGTGGGCGCCCCACGATACGTGACGATCACCGTCACCCCGGACACAGTAAGTCCGGCCGGGCCGAACACAACAGACAAAGCTCTTTTGAGCTCCGTCGCGATATCGCCCAGTACAGAGGCGCCGCACACCCACTATGCTTCACAGATGAGGTAATGGATCATCAAATCCCAGAAGGGTTTAAACCCGTCAATATTGAATCTTATGATGGCACAACAGACCCTGTGGTCTGGATCGAGGACTATCTCCTCCACATCCACATGGCCCGCGGAGACGATCTCCACGTCATCAAATATCTCCCACTCAAACTTAAAGGACCAGCCCGGCACTGGCTCAACAGCTTGCCAGCAGAGTCAATCGGGAGTTGGGAGGACCTGGAAGCCGCATTTCTCGATAACTTCCAAGGCACGTACGTGCGACCACCAGATGCGGATGACCTAAGCCACATAATTCAGCAGCCAGACGAATCGGCCAGACAATTCTGGACACGGTTCTTAACCAAGAAAAACCAAATCGTCGATTGTCCGGATGCCGAGGCCCTCGCGGCCTTCAAGCATAACATCCGCGACGAGTGGCTTGCCTGGCACCTGGGACAGGAAAAGCCGAAATCCATGGCAGCCCTTACATCACTCATGACCCGCTTCTGTGCGGGTGAGGACAGCTGGCTAGCACGCAGCAACAACCTCAATAAAAATGCTGGCAGTTCGGATATCAAGGACCATAGTGGCAGGTCGCGTCGCAACAAAAACAAACGCCGCATTAACGGCAATAACAGTGAGGATACGGCAGTCAATGCCGGATTCAGAGGCTCTAAACCCGGTCAACGGAAAAAGGCATTCAAAAGAACAACTCAGAGTCCGTCCAATTTGGACCGAATTCTCGACCACTTGTGCCAGATACATGGCACCCCTGAAAAGCCAGCTAACCACACCAATAGGGACTGTTGGGTGTTCAAGCAGGCAGGCAAGTTAATTGCCGAAAACAGCGACAAGGGGCTACATAGCGACGACGAGGAAGAGACCCGACCGCCGAACAATAGAGGACAGAAGGGTTTCCCCCCACAGGTGCGGACAGTGAACATGATATATGCCACGCACATACCCAAAAGGGAGCGGAAGCGTGCACTCAGGGATGTATACGCGATGGAGCTAGTTGCCCCGAAGTTCAATCCATGGTCCTCTTGCCCGATCACCTTTGACCGAAGGGACCACCCCACCAGCATTCGCCATGGTGGGTTCGCCGCATTGGTTCTAGACCCAATCGTCGATGGATTTCATCTCACCAGAGTCCTGATGGACGGCGGCAGCAGCCTAAACCTGCTTTATCAGGACACGGTGCGCAAAATGGGCATAGACCCCTCAAGGATTAAACCTACCAAGACGACCTTTAAAGGCGTCATACCAGGTGTAGAAGCCAATTGTACAGGCTCAGTTACACTGGAAGTGGTCTTCGGATCCCCGGATAACTTCCGAAGCGAGGAGTTAATCTTCGACATAGTCCCGTTCCGCAGCGGCTATCATGCCTTGCTCGGACGTACCGTGTTCGCAAAGTTCAACGCGGTGCCGCACTACGCATACCTCAAGCTCAAGATGCCAGGCCCTAGAGGAGTCATCACGGTCAACGGAAACACTGAACGCTCCCTCCGAATGGAGGAACATATAGCGGCTCTCGCGGCAGAAGTACAAAGCAGCCTTTTAAGGCAATTCTCGAGTCCGGCTGCCAAGCGGCCGGACACAGCTAAGCGTGCCCGGAGTAACCTACAACACGACCACCTGGCACGTTCCGAGCACGCGTAGCAGTGCGGCCCCAACCCCAGCCCCTGTAAAACATTAAGACAAACCATTCGCGTACTCCATTACGCTCTGAAGATACCATGGGCATGGGGCAAGGGGCTCGACCACGATAAGCCCAAACTGCAGTTCAACCGCACCAGGGGCTCTTAAGTGTGTCATTTCTTTTTCTTTTCCTTTTATTTTTTACCTACAGGACTCCATTCGTCAGAGGCCCTGTCCGGCAGCAGACATGCCGAACCCACGATGCAACAGCCAGGGAAGGAGAAAGGCTACAACGAAAATCCAGGTGGTCTCCATCATGAGCATTAAATTTGTTTTATGCATTATTCCGTAGCCTACCCCTGGAGGGGGACATGTTAAACAGTCCCATCCCTTGCTTACCGCACCACTTGTATCGTCCTGCACTTACAGCAGTTTTTATTGAATAAAGCAATGCAGCACATTTTTGCTTCTAATTGCATTTCTTTCATACACATATGTTCATCTATGACATGTTGCATCCGTACGTTTTGGTACGGCTAAATACACCAGGGGCTTATGTTTCCCGCGTTATGGTGTGATAAGTCCGAACACTTTCACAAGTGCGGCACCCCGAACTTATAGCATTATATGCATCGGCTCCGAATCATGTTCTTGGGTCAATAGTTGGGTTTGCCCGGCTCCCATGTTTTGGTACCTTACGTTCCGTTTTATCGGCTAAGGTAGCACTGGGAGAACCACTGCGATTGCGCCCCAGTTGAGCTGGGTTAACGCCTCAGTGGAGAAAGCTAAAACTGACCGTCATGTTGAGGCGAGAGCTGGTCGCTGTTCGAGAGGTTCTTTGCGAGTCCCTAAAGACTTATGCCGCTTCGAGCGAGGAGCCGGATTCTGTCCGGCCAAGGCGTGGATAGCGCCCCAAATTCGGCCTTCTGAAAACTAGGGGCTTCGCCGAAATTTAAAATTATAGAATTCTATGGCTAAGTGAGAGTGTTCAAGCATTATAAGTCCGGTTGCCTTGTTCGTTGTGTTGAGCGCCTCCCTAGATGGACCCAAAAATGGGAACAAGAGCGCTCGAGTTTATCCCGAACACCCCAACACTCGTGGCATGGGGGCTGAAGCCGACGACTTGCCATCTCTTAGATTTGATAAACAGCCGCACAGAAGGTAATATTTTAAATTAACAAGCGTTGCTTAGTGCATATGAACCAAGTTTTCAGCGCACAGGATAACAAAATGCGAGTCTACTCAAATATTACATCTTTGGAGCACTCACCCGCAATAGTGTGGGCGCCCTTCAGCACACTCCTATAATACATCTCGGGCGTGCGATGCTCCTTGCCCTCTGGTGGGGGGTCCGTCACAAGCTTCTGGGCATCCATCTTGCTGCAGTGCACCTTTGCGCGGCAAGGGCCCGACGCGCACCTTCAATACAGGCGGAGTGCTTGATGTCTTCAACCCACGGGCACGCATCCACCAGCCGCCGCACCAGGCCGAAGTAGCTCCCAGGCATGGCCTCCTTAGGCCACAGCCGAACTATGAGGCCCTTCATGGCCTGTTTGGCCGCCTTGTGGAGCTCAACCAGCTGCTTCAGCTGGTTGCTAAGGGGCACCGGATGTTCGTCCTCAGCATACTGAGACCAGAAGACCTTCTCCGTCGAGCTCCCCTCCTCGGCCCGGTAGAATGCTGCAGCATCGGACACGCTACGAGGAAGATCTGCGAACGCTCCTGGAGAGCTCCGAATTCGGGTAAGCGACAGGTAATTAACACTCACATGCTTACTTTGCATCAAAAATGCCTTACCCGCTGCTATTTTCTTTACCGCCTTGATCTCCTGGAGGGCCTTGTAGGCTTCGGCCTTAGCGGCTTTGGCACTCTCAAGAGCCGTTGCAAGCTCAGACTCTCGAGTCTTCGAGTCACGCTCCAGGCTCTCATATTTCCTCACGAGATCCTGGAGCTCTTGTTGTACCTCCGCCACCCGCGCCTCCTATTTCTCTCGCTCGGTGCACTCCGCAGCCGCATTGCGTTCGGTCGCGGCCACCGCCTCCTTCAGGGTCGCCACCTCATTAGTGGCCCCTGCAATACCCTAGTTATCCTTGTCATTTTTCTTGCAACCAAATCCTTTTCTGTAAGGTACAATTTTCATAAGGTATTACTCACCTTCTTTTTCCTCGAGCTGCTTCTTGGCATGGCCGAGCTCGTTCTCGGACCACTCGAGGTTTTCCTTCAAAGTTTTGACCTCCACAGTCAGTGCGGCAGAGGTCAGCGGCACAGCCTGCAATCCCGTATTGACATATTTTCATGACTCCTGCGATTATCTTTCTAAAGATCCTCAGTCCGGCTTTTCTTTCCGAACACCGAACCGAGCATCAGGGGCTACTGTCTATGCGGTACCATTTTACATATATTGAAATTCTTACCTCAAAGCCTGTTAGAAGGCTGCTGCAGGCTTCGGTCAGCCCGCTCTTGGCGAGCTGAACCTTCTGAATCACCGCACTCATAACAGTGCGGTGTTCCTCTTTGATGGAGGCGCCGTTGAGCGCCTCCAGCAAATTATCCGGCACCTCCGGTTGGACGGAGGCAGCCGGCGTCGCGGTCTTGCCCTTCTTCCGAAGGGGTCGCCCGCCGGACTCCGGAGCCACTATGGGTTCCGGGGCTGAGTCCGGTGCAAAGTCCGGGAGGTTGTCCTGCGACACCTCCGGGGCCCTCTCCTCCTGGTGGGTCCCTTCCTGGGATCCCACCTCGGCATCGTCCGCATCACGGGGGGTGGAGGCAGTCGGAAGAGAATCCATATCCGACGCCCCTAAGGACCCGCTCGACGAAGTGGGGAGATCATCCTTAGGTGGACTGCAGGGTTGTTTGCGGCATTAGAAAGACATAATGTGGCGGAAAACGAAAACCTTGAAGTTATTCGGGAGTCCGGATACTTACGATCTCGCCAGAGGCTTGGCCCTTGGAGGCCAGTCCTCGTCGTCGTCACTGGCGTTGGCGGAACAGTCCGGGGGAAGAGTTTTTCCCCTCTTGGACCCTTCGGCCTCCCTTGTTGGGGAGGCCTTCCTTTTCTTCCCTCCCCCGCTGGGGGAGAGGCTTTCTTCTTCTCCTCCTCGCCTTGGTGGGAGGAGTCGGCCTCGGATTCATCGTCCGATAGCACCTGAAAACGGGAACTCTTCTGAGTCCCCGTGGCCTTCTTCTTGGCCTTCTTCTCCGGCACCACGTGGGGTGCCGGAGCCAGCAGCCCCGTTAGGCGGGCGTCAGCTGGGTCCTCTGGCAATGGGGCCAGACAGATAGCATGTGCGGCCTTCTTCAGCCAGTCCTGTCAAAGGAAAGGGAGTTTAGATCCCGCATAGAGTCAAACTATCAATAACAAGCGTCCCGTAAAGGACAATATCACTTACCTCGTCAGCTGGACGCTGCGAGCTGAATCCGCGATCTTCGGTAGCGGATGCGGGAGCCTCGGCACCCTTGAACATCACCTTCCAGACCTCTTCGTACGTAGTGTCGAAGAGCCCATTCAAAGTATGGTGCTGCGCCGGATCGAACTCCCACATATTGTAGCCCCGTCGTTGGCACGGGAGAATCCGTAGGATGAGCATGACCTGGACTACGTTGACAAGCTTTAGCTTCTTGTCCACCAGCTTCTGGATATAGGCTTGGAGTCTGGTCAGCTCCTCCGAATCCCCCCAGATCCGGCCACTCTCTTTCCAGGAGGTGAGCCGTGTAGGGATGCCGGATCTAAATTCGAGGGCCGCTGCCCAATCAGGGTCACACGGCTCAGTGATGTAGAACCACCCCGATTGCCACCCCTTAATGGTTTCCACGAAAGTACCCTCCAGCCACGTAACGTGGGACATCCTGCCCACCATGGCGCCTCCGCACTCCGCTTGGCTGCCCTTCACAACCTTTGGCTTGACACTGAAGGTCTTGAGCCACAAGTCGAAGTGGGGCTGGATGCAGAGGAAGGCCTCGCACACGACGATAAACACCGAGATGTTGAGGATAAAATTCGGGGCCAGATCATGGAAATCTAGGCCGTAGTAGAACATGAGCCCCCGGACAAAGGGATGAAGTGGGAAGCCCAGTCCGCGGAGGAAATGGGGAAAGAATACTACCCTCTCATGGGGCCTAGGGGTGGGGATGAGCTCTCCCTCGTCGGAGAGCCGCTGCACGATGTCGCTGGACAAGTATCAGGTGCTGCGCAGCTTCTGGATATGCCCCTCCGTGACGGAGGAGGCCATCCACTTGCCTCCCACTCCGGACATATTTGGAGAAGGTTGAGGTGAGATGTGCGGGCTTGGGCGCTAGAGCTTGAGTTCACAGAGATGGATAAGCCAAGGAGGAAGAAGGCGCAGGTAAAAAGGTTGGATCTTTATCCCCTTATATGGGCGGACAGAAACACGCGTCCCCACCAGCCTGGTAAAACTCGCTTATCCCCCAAGCGTCGCGATTGATGGCGCGGTTGGGTTACCCACGTCCGTATTGATGGGAATCCCCGGAATAAGGGGAACACAATCTCTGCTTCGACAAGACGTGCCAAGGAAACCGCCTCGCTAAACACGCTGAGATGGAACAATAAAAACAATTTGAGGGCTTGGTAGTGGTGTGACGTTACGCCGCAAAATACGTCAGCAGATTGAACTTGTGTAATATTATTCTCTCTACGGTTGTATGTGGAATTTATTTTGCAGAGCCGGACACTATCCTGGTGTTCACAATCTTCTATAAATTATTCGAAGGAGGAACCCGCCTTGCAATGCCGAAGACAACATGCGCGCCGGACTCGTCGTCATTGAAGCCTGGTTCAGGGGCTACTGAGGGAGTCCCGGACTAGGGGGTGTCCGGATAGCCGAACTATCATCATCGGCCGGACTCCAAGACTATGAAGATGCAAGATTGAAGACTTCGTCCCGTGTCCGGATGGGACTTTCCTTGGCGTGGAAGGCAAGCTTGGCGGTACGGATATGTAGATCTCCTACCTTTGTAACCAACTCTGTGTAACCCTAGCCCTCTCCGGTGTCTATATAAACCGGATGGCCTTAGTCCATAGGACGAACAACAATCATACCATAGGCTAGCTTCTAGGGTTTAGCCTCCTTGATCTCGCGGTAGATCTACTCTTGTAACCCACATCATCAATATTAATCAAGCAGGATGTAGGGTTTTACCTCCATCAAGAGGGCCCAAACCTGGGTAAAAACATCGTGTCCCTCGTCTCCTGTTACCATCCGCCTAGATGCACAGTTCGGGACCCCCTACCCGAGATCCGCCTGTTTTGACACCGACAGTCATCTTATGGAGAATGTGGTTGGAAGCCTAAGAAAGGGGGTAAGCACTCGTAGACAATTAGCAAACTATTGTGAACATCATGCATTTGTTTCTTGTGTCGAACCCCAAAAGGTTTATGAGGCGCTCGAGGACCCGGATTGGCTCAATGCCATGCATGAAGAACTCAACAACTCCGAGCATAACCAAGTGTGTAAATTAGTGCCAAGGCCAACCTGGAATCATAATGTCATAGGCACCAAGTGGATATTCAAGAACAAGCAAGATGCTCATGGGATTATTGTTCGCAACAAGGCTCGCTTGGTGGAACAAGGCTACTCCCAAGTCGAGGGTATCGACTATGGTGAAACCTTCGCTCCCGTTGCTCGCCTTGAATCTATTCGTTTGTTGATTGCTTATGCTTCTCATCATAATTTCACGTTGCAACAAATGGATGTGAAGAGTGCTTTTCTTAATGGTCCCATTAATGAGTTGGTGTATGTCAAACAACCCCCCGGGTTCGAAGATCCCTACTTCCCCGATCATGTGTACCAACTCCATAAGGCGCTCTATGGCCTTAAACAAGCCCCATGTGGGTGGTATGAGCATCTTATGGAGTTGTTACAAGATTGTGGGTTCGAAATCGGGAAAATTGACCCCATTATTTTTACTAAGAAGGTCAAAGGGGAGTTGTTTGTGTGCCAACTATATGCGGATGATATTATCTTTGGTTCCCCTAACAAAGCTTTCAATGAAGAATTTGCTGCACTCATGACCTCAAAGTTCAAGATGTCTATGATGGGAGAGTTGAAGTTCTTCCTCGGGTTCGAAATCAAGCAAAGAAGAGAAGGAACCTTCATCAACCAAGCCAAATACACTCAAGACATGCTAAAGATATTCAAGCTAAGTGATGTCAAGCCGGCGTCCACCCCAATGCCCACCAAGTGCTAACTTGACATTGATCCAAATGGTAAAGTGGTGGATCAAAAGGTATTTTGCTCCATGATTGGCTCCTTGCTTTACCTTTGTGCATCTAGATCGGATATCATGTTGAGTGTGGGAATTTGTGTACGGTTTCAAGCTGCACCAAAGGAAAGTCACTTCGTGGCGATCAAGCGAATCTTTCTATATTTGGCCCATACCCCAAACTTTGGCTTATGGTACCCAAGAGGAGCAAACTTCAAACTTTAGGGATATTCAGATTCCGATTGGGCTGGAGACAAAGTGGATAGGAAGTCCACTTCCGGAGGGTGCCAATTTCTTGGTTGCTCTTTGGTTAGTTGGTCTCCAAGAAGCAAAGTTGTGTGTCTCTCTCGTCCACCGAAGCAGAGTATGTGGCGGCCGGTAGTTGTTGTGCACAACTCTTATGGATGAGGCAAACTTTAAAGGATTACGGTGTCATTTGTGACAAAGTGCCTCTTTGGTGTGACAATGAAAGTGCCATCAAGATTTCTCTCAACCCGGTGCAACACTTCAAGACGAAGCATATTGAGATTCGGTATCACTTCATCCGGGATCATATTAGGCAAGGGGAGATCGAGCTCAACTATGTCAACGCTCATGATAACCTTGTAGATATTTTCACGAAGCCCTTGGATGAAGCAATATTTTGCGAGTTAAGGAATGAGCTAAATATCATTGATTCAAGCAATGTGACTTGAACCCTTGCACACCCCACCACTCTCAACTTGTTGTCTAGTTTAGGTGCAGGCATGGACATACCAATCGACTCAAACATAGGTGACTCCAGCCACCTTCCTTTCCTTGGAGAGGTCGGATCTCGTTTTTTGGTCCTTGTTGGCTCTCTTTGTGCCTAGCTTGTGCTTGTGGTGCCTTGTTCGTCAGCTCGTTGGTGTGTTCGTTCATTTGAAGGTTCTGCAAAGGTGTTTCTTCCTTTGGTCGAAACTACATTTTCTTGGGTTCACAGTACTACCGTGGCATGCCACGGTACTACCGCAAGGACACGGTACTATCACAACCAGCACGGCAGTAATTTTTTACTGCCGCTCATGGAGCAGTACTACTGCCCACGGCGCAGTACTTCCGCCCGGGCAGTACTACCATGGAGTAGCGAGCGCGCGGGGGTTAAGAGCGGGCAGGGGGAGTTCCAACTCCCCCATACCCATTCACTCTTTCTTCCCCACACCGCCTCTCTCTCTCCTGCCTACGAACGGCGCCGGAGGCCCTCGCCGGATCTCCATCCCTGGACGCTCTCCTCGGATTCTGACCGGTGGGATCGTTCCCCACCACGTCCTCTTGCCATGGACCAAGATTCCTCCCCAAATCCCTCTCTTGTTGATCTGTTCTTGTGCTTCTAGGTTTTTGGGGAGATGCAAGCGGTTCTTGAGATTTTAGGCTAAATCTATGCAAGAGTAGGATGTAGGAGAGTAGTAATGCGTAGAGATAGTACTTGATATGTTGTCCCATGGTAGATTTGATCGACCGTAGTACCGCTTTGTTGCTACGGTAGTACTCAGATCCAGTGGCAGTTTCGGATATGACTCCGTGCGGTACTACCGCACCTCCCATGCGGTACTACCGCCGGAGCGGTACTACCGCCGGAGCGGTACTACCGCATCTCCAGCGCGGTACTACCGCCCGCGCGATACTACCGTGACTTGGAGCGGCACTAATTTTTTAGTACCGCGCGTACAAGCAGTGCTACCTTGTTGTCAAACCTCTCATGTGGCAATTATCAAAGTGCTAGTTCTACTTGTTTCACAGCTTTGTTGTGTTCTTTGCGTTGATCCTTCTCGCTTTTTCTGCGTGTTCTTGTGCTTTGTGTCTTAGGTGGTGGCTCCGGTACCTCTGCTCACCGTTCCAATCCAAGCCGTGAAACAGGCTCCAAGCGTCTGCACAATCAAGATGAAGCTCCAGAGGGCTCCCGTGCCCCCCAACGCAGGACCAAGTCCACCGCCAACAAGGACAAGGAACCCACCATGGGTATGGATGAGATACCACTTGCTGAGTTCATCTCTCGAAGGAGGATCAACCCCTATGTGCAACCTCATGCCAACTTTCGAGGAAATGATTTGTTCTGGACCAAGCAGTAGAATTTCATTTATCTGGATGTGATCAAGGCCAAGCGGAACATCTATGTGGACGTGCACTGGATCGACATGCATCATCTGAGGGAAGAAAAGCACCGGGACTACTTTGGTGAGGCTCTGGATCTTGTGGAGCAATTTGGCATTGAGCACATCATCTCTTTCTACAAAGACTATGATCGTGAGATTGTGGCTCAGTTCTTTGCTTCGGTGTACTTTCATCCTGATGAGGAACGGACTATGACTTGGATGACCAATGGTCAGAAGCTGTCTGCTACTTGGAAGGAGTTCATGACTTTGCTTGGTGTTCAGGATGAGGGGCTCGCCACACCCCAAGGCGCTCGTCCTCATGCCAATCCCGAGTCAGCCAACAAGAACAAGCTTCAGTCCTTCTATGTTGAGAAGAAGCTCTCCAGTGGAAAGTCATCTTGGGTGCTCAACACCTTCCTTGACATCATGTACCGGATCTTCCGCAACTCTCTCTTTCCTCGCATTGGTGACAAGGACAAGGTGCATGCTTATCTGGTGGACATGCTACTTCTGTGTGAGGAAGCGCGCAACTCTCAGTCGCCACCACTTGATGTCTCTCATATCATGTGGTGTGAGCTTCGGTTTGCGGTATTCAACCGCAAGGTCCCCATCTATGGACCTTATCTGTTTCAGTTGATCTCGGCGACTTGGGAGAAGTAGTTCCCGTAGGAGGAGTTTGAGGCCCCTGGTTGGATTCGTCACGAGTCCATCAGGCTCCGTGTCAAGACTCACTGGGCTAACACCACTTCTCGTGCTGAGGCCGCGACTGCCATGGATGTGGATGTAGATGAGGATGAGGAGGAGGCAGAGGACGAGGTCAGCTCCGAGGGTTTCATCCCTCCCACCTCTGAGCCATCTTGGGCTAAGAGGCTGAAGAACAAGATGAAGGCTATGTTTTGTATGCAAGCTCAGGGGCAATATCGGGCTCACGTTGCTTACAAGGAGAGTCGCCGCCGGGACAAGAAGCTTATGAGGCTGTGTGGAGAGGATGTTTCTGGCGGTTCTGAGGAGCGCATCACTCCAGAGGCTGAGTGGATGGCAAAACAGAGCTTCAAGTGGACCGATTCTGAGGAGGACAACAAGGAGACCGTTCCCACTGCTGAGTGTGACGAGGAGCGTGCGTCTGATTACTCCGCTTGAGCCACCACTTGTGTTTTAGGTGTCCTCTCTGCCTTTTTGGCACCTCGATGCCAAAGAGGGAGAGAGTGTAGGGATTTGCGAGTCTTGTGTCGTGCTTGTGTTTTCTTTGCTCGCGTTTATTCCGTTGAACCTTGCTTGCTTTGGTTTAGTTTGCTCGTGAGACTTGGCCTATCATATGGTGTAAGACATATGCACCCTATCATACCTTACTTAAGCTTATGTTATATTGTGCTATTTATGTTATGCTCATATTTATCATCTTGTCTAGTGTTAGCCTTATTGTTGCCTATATGCTTTGTTTACAAAATATAGGGGGAGTGTTGATCCTAGTTTGCGTGCCGTGCAGTCCAAAGCACTTATCTAGAGAGCACGCATCTAGGGGGAGCTCGTCTATATTTTGGTGTTGTGGGGTTTGCATATGGTCTATATTGTTTCCCTTTGTGCAAATCCCGTATTGTCATCAATCCACCAAAAAGGGAGAGATTGTAAGGGCATATTTATCCCTAAGGTGTTTTGGTGATTGATGACAATGCTTTTGCGGACTAATCGTGTGCCTTGAGTATCTCAGACTATTCGTCACTAGGCACAATACGGTTTGGTGCCCCTAGAAGACTATTGAAGACGGCGTTTTTCTACGGTTCTTTTCGGTGGTTTGAGCCGTAGGATAGCCGTACTATTAAGAGGGGGTCCGCGTTGGAAAGGTTCGGGTGGAATCATCACGTACACATTTTGTTCCTTTTTCCCGCCTTTCCCTCTACGCTTTGGAGCATCCTCCGTTGTCTTCATATTTTACAAAAAGAAGGATTCCTAGTGTTGCTGATCTGAGGCATGCGGTAGTACTGCTCTTAGGAGCAGTAGTACCGCAGGCCACCGCGGTAGTACCGCACGCTGTTGCGGTAGTATCGTAGGTGCCCACGGTAGTACCGCTCTTAAGGAGCGGTAGTACCGTGGCCTCGCTTGTAGCGCAGCAACACGAGCGGAAGTAGGGGCGGATGCAATTTTTTACATCCGCTCCCAGCACGGTAGTACCGCACGCCAGGCGCGGTAGTACCGTGTCGGATTTTTGCACCATCTGTTTTTCAGCGGAAGTAGGCGCGGATGTATTTTTATTCATCCACGCCCTTCCCAAGCTAGTCCATTCCAGCCTTGCGGTAGTACCGCAAGGGGGAGCAGTAGTACCGCGCCAGCGGCAGTACCGCTTAGCCCTTGCGGCTCTCGCCTGGACTAGCGCATGTCGTAGCAGCGGTAGTACCGCGGTCCGCCGCGGTAGTATCGTGAGTCCTTGCGGTAGTACCGCTGGTCTGGCGCGGTAGTACCGCAAGTCACGGGCTAGTTAAGTGGATAACGGTTGGATTTGTCTCTCCACTATATAAGGGGTGTCTTCTTCCTCTAGTTGACTACCTCTTCCAAGCCTAAGCTCTATTGTTGCTCCAAGCTCCATTTTCGCCCGATCTCTCTCCCTAGCCAATCAAACTTGTTGATTTGCTCGGGATTGGGTGAGAAGGCCCCGATCTACACTTCCACCAAGAGAAATTTGATTTCCCCCATTAATCCCTAGCGGATCTTGTTACTCTTGGGTGTTTGAGCATCCTAGACGGTTGAGGTCACTGCGGAGCAATAGTCCATTGTGGTGAAGCTTTTGGTGTCGTTGGGAGCCTCCAATTAAGTTGTGGAGATTGCCCCAATCTTGTTTGTAAGGTTCGGTCGCCGCCTTCAAGGGCACCAATAGTGGAATCACGGCATCTCGCATTGTGTGAGGGCGTGAGAAGAATATGATGGCCCTAGTGGCTTCCTGGGGAGCATTGTGCCTCCACACCGCTCTAACAGAGACGTACTTCCCCTCAAAGTGAAGGAATTTCGGTAACACATCCTCGTCTCCACCGGCTCCACTCTTGGTTATCTCGTGCCTTTACTTGTGCTAGTTTAGTTGTATTGCTTTCCTTGTTCACTTGTATGCTTTTTGTTGTTGCATCATATAGGTTGCTCACCTAGTTGCATATTTAGACAACCTACCTTGATGCAAGGTTTAATTTGATAAAGAAAAGCTAAAAATTGTTAGTTGCCTATTCACCCCACCCCCCTTAGTCATCTGTATCGATCCTTTCAATATCTTAATCTCGATATAACTCTTAGCACTAGAACCAAGAGAACTAATATTTTCCTCTATGCATATGATACAACTCTTTAAATGAGAGCTCTTCTAGATACAATAATAAAATAAAATCCATTGAAGGAGCTACATCTAAATATATATTTAATGCATATGATATAGCCTTAGATATACTACTACTAATATATTGGGAGTACCATAATACCATCTTGCTAATATCTGTACAAAGGAGAATAATCTACAAAAATCAAATCACACGGCTAGCGCCATGGAAACCACACATGTCGGGATTTCCACGTTGACTAAGAGTGAACCATGGACAACCTCATGTTGTATAAGCATGGAGCAAAAACGTCAGAGCGATGTGGCCGACTATGGCGTCCCTGACGAGGCCGAGCTAGGACCTCACCAGAGATGGGGACTAAGTGGCTGGCCGCGTCGACAGCAGCACAGGCGAGAACGAGGGTGATGAAAATAGTGGCGACAAGTGGTGGCCGTGTCAAGGCAGGACGACAAAACGACATGGGAGTGGTACGAGCCTTGAGAAGGGCACACAATTTAGTTCGATCGGATAAGATGGCTGGTTGACAAAGTAAGAAGATGAGGAAGATGGGTTGGGGAAAACGAACGGGAATATCTACTATCAATTCAAATGATCGTATTGACTCGAAATCATTTAAGTTTTTCTTTTGTTGGAAATTGATGGCACGAACCATCTATGTCTTTACATTGAGATTTATATTGTAGCAAGAAGAGATAATTCATATTGCTTCCGACGGTTATCGCCATTGGTTGAGCCATAAACCTTTTTTTGAAAAAACTCCCCATTATTAATTAATTGAAAAGATTATTACAATCATTCGTTACAACATTCGACATGTAGGGCGAAAACTATTTAGAAGTACATCATTCGACCTACCGTTGAAGCTAAACTTCGCAATCTGATGAGCCGCCCCATAAAATTTATTTGGTCCACCAAAAGCAGACTCAAATAGACCACTAAATCACATATTCCTCCGTCTTATAGTATAATGTGGACTTTGAAATGAAAAGAAATAAGTCAAACTTTCTAAGCTTTGATAAAATTTATAGAAACAGGTATCAACATCTAGAATAACAAATCAATGACATGGTAAGATTCATCATGAAATATACCTTCATGTGATATGTGTTTCGTATCATTGATATACATGTGCTTTTCTTAATTAAAATTTTCAAAATAAATGAAAACTTGACTTTTGTGTGAAACCAATGCGCGCATTGTATTACAGTAGGGAGTGAGGCGTTTTGACGCCGAGCTTCATGCATCCCTTTAATTTTGAAAATTTTAAAATTCAAACTTTTCTGTTCTAAAAAAATCTGAAAAAACATGCAAGTAGACAAAGATGAAATGTACTCCCTCCGTCCCATAATGTAAGACGTTTTTTGACAGTGTCAAAAAACGTCTTACATTATGGGACGGAGGAAGTATGTGTTTGTAAAAATTCAGGATGAAATACCTTGAAATGCGACCTGTGCAAAAAAAAAAGACAAATTCATTGACTTTGAGGATGAATAGTATCATGTGTTAAAAAGCCTCAAACTTTATTTATTGTTGGCACAACCCTCATTTCAATATGAGTGAACTAATAAAACAGAAGAATGCAGGTGAACTGATAAAACCGTGGTTGGCCTTCTCGTTCCTCCCCTCGGCGGACCGCACAGCTCACCGGTATTCACGTCCAAGCCGAAGAGGACAGCTCACCGGATTGGCGCCAAATAAGCACGCCCGCGCAGCCGAGAGAATTGACCACCCTCCATCCATCCATGCAAGAATAAACAAGCAAGCAAACGAACAAAGTTGACGGCGAAATGCGCATGCGTGATCGCCCGTTGTTCTCGTGTGCGCGCGCAAAGCCCATGCACTTATCTTGCTTCTCACGGTTTACTTCTCCCTCCCCCCGTCCCAATATGTACGACGCTTTAATCCGCTCACGTGCCCCGACGTGATGCTGCACAGCGTAGCTATCAGTTGCCGGTTACCGTTGGTCGTCAAGCTACGGTGAACGGCGAATGATTACAGCGGCGGGTTAAAAGCTTGAGTGGGTCGCGAATGATTGATCACTGCGGCGGAGACGGGTGGCGTAGTAGTATCTCTGGTGGGGACGCACGTAGTACGTACGTACCGGGAGACTGACCGGATGAAGGCAACACGTAGCTGCAGCCAGCGCCTGCAGTGTCCCCCCGATCGCCGTACGATACGCTGAACGTGGGCCGCGTGAGAAAGGTAAGGCCGGTGGTGGTCGAGGTACAGTTCGGGGACGGACGTGGTAGATGCCTGGATGGATCCTATGCGGCAGCCCCACCCGGTGCCGGAGGAGAGAGTGGAGAGTGTGGTGTGGTGCGGTGGTGGCGCGCGGAGGAGGTCGACGGGTGGTGGCGCCGTGCGCGTGCCGCGGGGTGGGGGCGGTGAATCTTGTCGCCTGCCTACTGTCGACCTGCGCTTTCCTCCCCACCTCCGTCAACAGTTGCTGAGCTTGTGTTGGAAATCTCCCTCGGCCGACGGAGGAGAAACCTGCCCTGCCCTGCCCAGCTGCACTGTTCGCTCCGTCGGTTTCTATTTGGTCTTTGCCTCTACTCTTCTAGATGCGCCAAAACGCACGTCCGCAAATGCTACCTTCGACTCGGGCATAGTCGCACAGATACGTACGAGTACAACTGTGTTGCCCGACCCAGTGGCTACCCTAGTAGGCAGAAATCACATATTTGATCTGATGCCCAAATCAAATCACAAACTGTGCTCTCGAAAAAATTTCACTCTGCTGACCCTTTAGTGTGGCGTCCGACAGCTAGGCGCCGCACCCTACTGTGCAGCGCCCTTCTCTTAGGCGTCGCACCTCCTGCCAGCGTGGCCAGCGTGGCAGCCCGAGGTCAGGCGCGACCCCACACGCAGCTGTGCAGCGCCTAAGCCCTAAGCGCCACACTGTAACGTGTAGCGCCTATCCCTTAGACGCTGCACAGTGAATTAAGCGCGGCCGCCCCAGCCCGACCAGGCAGTTCTTCCCCTCTCCTCTCTGGACAGAGAGCAGCGGCGGCGCCCCCATCTAATCCCCCCCCCCCCCCCCCCCACATCCCTCTCAGATCTGAAGATTTGATCCGTGGATTCGATCTCCAATCCATCCTACTAGGTAAACTATTCCGTTCCTTTTTTTTGCTCCGTAAATTTGTTGCCATTTTAGAGATTTGTCCAAGATTTGATGGAACCCTTGATTTGCTTGATTTGCTCGATTTAGGATGTGTAGTCATATTAGTAGTACCGTAGTGTTATTGATTAGTTCACAATATATGATTCTTGTTAGTGAAACCCTAGATTGTTTAGTTTTTTTAGATATATATGAGATGCCTATTTTTATAGATAACTATGAGATGTTGATTTTTGTAGACATATATGAGATGTTTGTTTAGGTATATATTAGATGTTGAGTTTATTTGAAATATTAGATGTTTAGTTTATTTGAACACATATGACATATTCATTGTGTGAGAAGGAGATGTTGAGATTCTTGTAGTTGAACACATGTTATATGTTTAGTGTAGACCGATATTTGAGATGAAGATGAACTCTTATATGTTTATTGTTTGAAATTTGTAAGGATGGTTTGGCTTCTTGACGATGTCTACGACGTGCAACACCGGGCCTATATGATGCGCGAGAAGGAGAAGGTAATAATGAGTAATCTAAATATTTTGCAAATTTGCCTTTAGTTGAAATTTACATGCCCTAAGATTTGTCATTACTTGTTTTTTGCAGAAGCTTGAACCTCTGAAGATTCGGTATCACGGGGTCTCTGGTCATGCCATGCCTTACGATGAGCGGTACACACCGTACACCAAGCAGGCAGGACTACTCCCGTGGATTCTGTTGGTCAGCCGGTCCACGCCGAATCTGAACGCTCCACTGGTATCCGCTCTTGTTGATCGGTGGAGGCCGGAGACGCACAGTTTCCATCTTCGGACTGGGGAGATGACCGTGACGCTCGAGGATGTCTCGTTGATCACCGGTCTTGCTATCGACAGGAGGCCTCTCTGTATGAGCACCGATTCTGATGGGTGGCGCGAGCAGATGATTGCTCTTATCGGTATGGCTCCTACCGAGGCTGAGGCTGATGTAGAGGAGGGAGAAGAGAAGAAGAAGAGGGAAAGGAAAGCAGTCGGAGCTGCTTTCACGTGGATTCAAAATAACTTTGCGACATGCCCTCCAGATGCCACTGATGATGTGATCCAGACACATGCTCGTGTGTATATGTGGTACGTTGTGTCGAGGACTTTGTTTCCTGACTCCACTGGCAAGAACGCTCCATGGGTGTGGCTGAAGGCGTTGACCGTCTTCGATAGCAAATGGAGCTGGGGTTCAGCGACTCTTGCCTACTTGTACCGACAGGTAATTGGTATGTTTTGTGATAAACTCATTTCTTCATTAGCAATGCAAGCTTGCTGTCAAGTTAACATTGTTTTTCTTTCCGCAGGCATTGGTGGTAATCTGCTTCTACTTTCTATATGGGAGCGTTTGCCTGTTGGACGCCCGAAGAGCGTCAGGTTTAATCCTTGGTATGAAGATGAACATGACGAATTACGGCGCCCCACTTGGGCTTACAAGTGGGATGTGGTTTCCGAGATGACGAACGATGTCAATCTCATGTACCAAAAGTACATTACCGAGTTGGACACGATTACGCCTGAGCAGGTAAGGAGGTCATTACTTCAGTCCTTTCTCATGCTTGCTTGAAAAATAGTCATCAAATTTGCATTGTTGCCCTATTTCATAGGTGGTATGGCAGCCATATGGCGCGGGAGAGAGGTTGGGGTACACCGAGGAGTTCCTCCTCAACCCGATGTGCTTGCGGGATAACGATCTCTGGCTTATGCAGCGCCCACTGATATGCAACTGGGCGGTTGAGTTTCATTTGCCGCATCGCGTGTATCGTCAGTTTGGTCTGTTCCAGCCTCACCCGTCGGATTGGGTGGACACCGACAAAGCACTTCATAGGTAAGAGAGCATGTCTGCGTATTGACTAAGCATCGGGACTCCTTTTGATTGTGCTAATGTTTGGTTTTGTACCATGCAGGTTGGACAGGAGAAGGCAGCGGAAGATAAAGTACTGGGACAAGCATCATGCTCCGTATGTTACCCGCTTCCAGCTTTGTGTGGAGCAAGCTCGTACCACTGCACGCGCCCCGCTTCATGAGCATAACCCACTTGCTTTTGATAACTACGTACGATGGTCTATTGGAACTACTCGAGTCCACAACGGTGAGAACTTGGCCTAGCTCCAAGAGATATGCATTTGCTACCATCCACAACGGCTTCATCCGTGAGACTAAGATCCTTGAACAATGGTGTCTTGTGATCCCGCCCGAATACCTTCTTGAATGCTTGGGCCTCCTTGGGCGTGAACCCCTCCTCATCAACTTCTTCATCGGGACCATCATCATCGGAGTCCGATGCATATACACGGGGGAAAAGGGATGGATTAGTCCATTGTCTCTTGCACATGATATTGGTCGAGATCACCCACATTGTTGTCATGGAGATCAACTTCGTTGTCATCCTCCTTGTACTCATCATTCTCCTCTTCAAAAGCTTCATTTTGGTTGTTTGGAGTCGGGCTCAATGTTGGCCAACCTTGTTGCGTGAAATGAGGTTCACTCATTTGATCTTGGTTCACTGGTGGGGGAGTGCTAGCAACCAACGGGGAGGGGTTCCTGTTCAAGTCCAAATTCAAAGTAGACTCAACCTTCTTGGAGGCAAATAACTCAAGAGCCTTGTCTAGAGATTTGGCAACCGTCTCCTTGTATGCAACCCAACGTTGCTCGGAGTTCACACGCATTGTCTTCCAACGGATGTGCATTCCAAAACCAACATTATGCCTTCCCTCGAACTCAACAACATCACTTGGGTCCATCCAATTCAAATCATTCCTCACTTGTTCCAAGAGCTCCGCATAGCTAGGACTACTCTCAAACACTATGTCAAGCTCATCCGGGTCCGGCTCAACATTGCCTTTCAAAAAGGCCTCTTTATCCACATGATGAACATAAACACGTGTTCTTCTCATCCCTACAATAATCAAAAACACACATATATCAATTAATAACCCTAACCCCCACTTAACAACAACCACAACCCTAACCATAGCATAACCCTAACACCAACATCAAACACACATAACCCTAACCCTAGCATACTATGAAAGCCTAACCATACCAAATTAGCAAAGAAACATAACATGATTCAACACAAATTTCCAAATCCAAGCAAAAATTAGGGTTTCCCCAAACTAGCAAGATTTGAGCAAATGTGACAATTCCTATGGATGAAAACGAGGGGATCGGAGGAGATTACCTTAAGGGAGGGGTTGGCTTCGAGATCCACGGTCAAATACTCCGGATTTGCAAGATTTGATAAGGATTTGAGAGGGGGGAGAGGGGAAGAGAGGAGGGGCGCAAGGCTAAGGGTTTGGGTGGGGTGGTGTGTGTGGGGTGGGGTGGGAGGGGAGAGAGGGTGGGGCCAGCCTAAGTGGCACACAGACAATGCAGCGCCTAAGACACGGGCGCTGCACATTACAAGTGTGGCGCCCTAGCCTTAGGCGTTGCACTGCTGTCTGTGGGGCCACAACTGGACCAAGGCTGCCACGCTGGCAGAAGGTGTGACGCCTAAGGGAAGGGCGCTGCGCAGTAGGGTGCGGCACCTAACTGTCGGGCGCCACACTAAAGGTTCAGCAGAGTGAAATTTTTTCGAGAACAGGTCAGTTTGTGATTTGATTTCGGCCTCAGGTCAAATATGTGATTTCTGCCGCCCTAGTAAGTAACCCATGCATGTATGTATGCATGCACGTGTACGTCCAGCCACCATTATCACCGGAGGACATGCATGCATCTTTAAGCTCACCAAGGTAGGCACTACGTGTTGCGGTTCGAAACGAAAGTGAATAAGTGATCACCCCTCCACTCCACTGTCCTTTCCTAGGCTTGCTAAGTGCTAACTAGGCAGAGGAGGATCAATGATCACATGCACCCATGGATTCAAGGCAGACCGTCGCACGACCTGTACCGTTCGTGCAACAATAATGCAACGCATGCCCAGCGCCACAAGTATCGCACAGTTGCACACACACCGGGCAATCGCCAATCGACGACCGTACACCTAACCCGAATCCTTCCGCTGGAGAACGAAGCAGAGAGAGTGAGGCGTGATCAGAGCACCACCTGCCCGGCCGTACGCCCTGTCTCGCGGCGCATACGATTCGGACACTTGACCTACCGAGGGCTTATTACAATCAGGTTGGCACGCAGCCACCGGGGAAATCAATCGAGTGTGCCGATGACGACATCGACAGAGTACATGTACACATGCGCGCTCATATAATGATACCGCCGGTCAGTACTGCTCCGTTCTTCTACTTTTGATGTTAAATGAGTGCATACTGTACAAGCTCTCCGCCTCAGTACGTACGTACTTGTACACGCATGCATCCATTGATTGATCCAAGGACTGGGTAATTAATTATTACTCGCTTTCTCACTCTGAGTTACGACCGTTGCTCCTGCTATCTGACAGCAGGAAGAATCCCCCCCCCCCCCCCCCCCCGGTTATATTGGCCGGTGACATGTGGGGCCAGCCCGAAAACATCATCTGCAAAATACAGTACATGCATTAACTTTGAACAGTCTTCCCTTGAAAAGAAAAACAATACTGAACAGTCTGACTAGACATGTGCTGCGCCGGCCACCCCTCCCGGTCGAGGCGAAGACGGCAACGAACCTTCTCCTTCCTGGTCATTGCCATGCCGATGCCTATGCCGATGCATGTCGGTGGGCTCGACCCCGAGAGCGGTGAGCGTCGTCGTCTCGTCCGTGGCGGACGAGTCGTTTGCGTAGCGTGGATGCTGCTGAAGCAAAAGGGCGGTCTCTGGTAAACGCGCCCGGCTACGTTTGTTAATCTCCTTGACGTCACCCGCACGCAGTTAGCAAGAGTGCTAGTCGCTTCTGACGCCTTGAGATCGGTATAAGCAGTAAACTAATCTCATTGGACGTACTCTGTCAGCCAGAGACGGAGGTGCGTGCATGGGGGCTCGTAAACTGCAGGTAGAACGTGGACTGATGCCGTGCTCGATCTGCAGGCCGGGACCGGGCGACGCATCACCGTCGCCCGTATAATATACTCGGCAGAACTCCCTGTCGACGGTGTATACTAGTAGTAGGAGCGGTGGGTGGTGGATTGCTTGCGATGACAGACTGTTGTGCTCCTGCATGTGTTGCGGCTCGTACTGCGGCCGAGGAAGGAAGGAACGGGCAATGGAAGAGTGACGGCCCCAGCACATCTCGGTTGATTAACCGGCGCCATAGCTTGCTAAGCACCAGGGCTAATCATGAATCAACCGAGAGGAGAAGCGCCCACACGTGAGTGACGGACAGGTGTGAAGCGTCAGTGGCCAGACTGCAAGTCGAGTCGGGCGGGCAGCGCGGAAGAAACACGGTCGTCCCCGTTCCCCATGCATGCACTCCCCTCTCCTCCTCGTTCTTGTCGTGCGCGCGCCGACGCCGGGCCGAGCCGACCTCGGGGGCACGCTGCACGCGTGGACTGCACCATGCCCTGGCGTGCGCCACGGACACGCGTCGCCCTTGGCCTCCGGGCTCCTCCCGGCGCTGAAATCACTGTGCCCCTCTGCCGCTGCGCCCGCGGGTGCCTCTGCCTTCCGTCAACTCTTCCATTGACGACTGTTCGGTCCCGCGAATCACCAAGTTTCTACAACGGTAGTACTAGGATTATTCGTGTACGCAGTACATACACTCCCGCTGTCGACACTACGGGGTACTCTAGTGCTGCCGCGAATGATGAAAGGATCTCTATGAGTAGCAGCGGTAGCCTCAGGTGTCGACCGTATCGGACAGGACGCAGCAACTACCGGCGGGCGCGGTGCCCACCCTCACACTACCACCCAAGGTCCCATAGCCCGATACTCTACCACACAGGATTACCATGCAATTGCATTCCATGCATGATGAGGGCGGAGCAGGCAAATGCTGGTGGGCTAGGAGATGCTACTGTACTATGCCGCTGTGCATCAGTGCATGCTGGTGAATGATGCTGAACAGAATCTATATATCATCACTTTCCGTGTCAGCTTTCCTACGCCCTTTGGTTTTCCGGCCCCCCTTTTATGGCGAAAGCGTTGTCCATCTTTTTAATCAGCGGTGGATACATGACGCATGGAAGCATGATGTGGACCGGCGAACCGAAACCCCAGCGATCCGGCTCATCTATGATCTACTACTATGATCCATGATCTCTCTCTCCCCCCGCCTTGCGTCGTAAGCAAAACAAAAGAGGAAGAGGGAGGCCACCTCTACCTGCTCCGCCCGACAATTAGTGTTTGTGCTTGTGCGCGCGTGAGTTGTTCCTTTTGTTTGGTCCCTTTGCTCCATCGACTGGACCGTTGATTACCCGCCTATCATCTGTGGATCATGTCAAGGTTTACTTACCCCGCATGCATGCATGCATGCATGCACGGCTAACTGTTGTTTCTTGGTCGTTTTCACTGGTGAGTTTCCACGAAAGCCGAATTATTCCTCCGTCTAATCGTGAGGGAGCACGTAAAAGGCGAATGGCATGATCAGGTGATGTTTACATCCCACTTGATTCCAGCAAAATCGGTTGTGATGATGTGATCGATTTCGATCCGGCCATGGGACGTGTTAGACTATGTATAGCTTCTGTACTTATGTACGTATATTGTACGTATTGTAACACATCCATTATATATAATGAGATAAGCTACCCCTAGAGGGTTGTGCTGGTTCCCCCCAAAACTTATTGTCTTACATGGTATCACGCTAGGTTACGATCGCTTCCGCTTTCAAAATCCTAATACCCGCACCGCCGTCGCAACCGCCGCCGCCGTGCCACCGATCGCGCCGCCGCCATGCCGAGCACCGCCACCACCGGTTCCACTGCCGCGGGGTTCCTCCCGGCCTCTCTTGCGGCTCTGCTCAACCTCCCGCTCGATGCCGTCGCCGTTCCGGCTCCGATCGGGACTAGGAGCCTTGGCTCCATCTACTCCACGCCGCCGGCGCCCTCACTTGGGCGCGACCTCGTGGTCCACACCGCGGCGCCGCCGTCCGCTGCTGACTCCACGGGCGTCGTCCCGCTGCTCCTGCCGGCAGCGGATCACACCGCCCCGCTGGCGGGGTCGGCGGCGTCCGCCCCGGTCGCGGGCTTTGCGGCGTCCGCCCTGGCTGCGGTCCCGCCTCCTCCCGCATCGGTTTCGGTGCCTCCGGCTGCCTCCATGGTGCTTGCACCCCAGGCAGCCCCCTCGATGGGATCGTCTTCACCGCCGTCGTTTCACTTCGGTCATCTCATCACCATCAAGCTCTCCGCCGACAACTACATCTTCTGGCGTGCGCAGGTTCTCCCGCTCTTGGGGAGTCACTACTTGCTAGGCTACGTCGACGGATCGCTTCCCTGCCCACCCGCACTGGTAGACAGCGTGCACGGTCCGGTCTACAATCCGGCCCATCGCGTCTGAACGGGGCAGGACCAGGCGAACCTCTCCTCCATCCAGGGGTCACTATCGCCGGCAGTTGCCGGACTTGTTGTCTTCGCGAAGACGTCTCATGAGGCCTGGACCATCCTTGAGCGCACTTTTGCAGCGCAGTCCCAGGCTCGTGTCTCTGCAATCCGTCGTCAGCTTGGAGAGTGTTCAGAAGCTTGACTCCACTGCCACTGAGTTCTACAACAAGGTCAAGGGCCTCGCCGACACATTGGCCTCCATTGGACAGCCCCTCACCGACTCCGAGTTCAACTCGTTTATTGTCAACGGTCTTGATGAGGAGTATGATGCCTTAGTCGAGATCATCAACGAGCGGGGCAACTCGACACCCATGCTGGCACACGAGGTTTTCTCTCGTCTCCTTCTCACTGAGCAACGGGTCGAGACACGCCGCTCCAGGGGCACTGGCTCCCTCTCGGCCAACGCCGCCACCAAGGGTGGCCGTTCTTCTTCATCACCCCGGGCTCCCTTGGGGCTGCCACCGGCGCCCGCCTCGGCCCCCCCACCTACTGCGACCTTACCGGGGGCTGGCGGTCCACGTGTGTGTCAGCTTTGTGGCCGCGATGGGCACTGGGCCTCCAAGTGTCACAAGCGCTTCCAGCGAAGCTTCCTTGGTCTTGGCAATGACGGCAAAGATACACGCAACAATGCCCGTCAGGTCGCCATGGCTGATCGTCCCGCGCCGCAGAAGCAACAGGGACACACTCAGTCCTACTCCATCGATCCACACTGGTACATGGACTCTGGGGCGACAGAGCATCTGACCAGCGAGATGGGGAAGCTTCACACTCGTGAACCCTATCATGGCTCCGACAAGATCCACACCGCCAATGGAGCAGGTATGCACATCTCTCATATTGGTCAAGCATCTATTCTCACTAGACATGCCAATAGGAGTCTTCAGCTTCGCAATGTTCTTCGAGTTCCCTCTTGACACGTAATCTTCTTTCAGTTCCTAAACTCACACATGATAATAATGTGCTTTGTGAATTTCACCCTTTTGATCTTTTTATTAAGGATCGGGGCACGAGGGACATTCTTCTTAGTGGGCGGTTGTGCCAGGGCCTCTACCGTCTGGAGCATCCTGGTGTCGCCCGCGTTTTCAGTGGAGTTCGGGTCTCTCCGTCACAGTGGCATGCTCGTCTTGGTCACCCGGCCACACCTATTGTCCGTCATATTTTGCGTCGTCATGAGCTTCTTAGTTTGTCTAGTAATAAAGATGTAGCAGTGTGTGATGCTTGTCAGCAGGGGAAGAGTCATCAACTTCCTTTTTCGGAGTCCAGTCGTGAGGTGAAACATCCTTTAGAACTTGTGTTTTCAGATGTATGGGGTCCTGCTCAGACTTCTGTCAGTGGTCATAATTACTATATCAGTTTCGTTGATGCTTATAGTCGCTTTACCTGGCTTTATCTTATTAAACGCAAATCTGATGTGTTTGATATTTTTGTTCAGTTTCAAAAACATGTTGAACGTCTTCTCAAGCACAAAATTGTTCATGTCCAGTCGGACTGGGGGGGGGGGGCGAGTATCGCAACCTCAACTCCTTCTTTCAGTCGCTTGGGATAGCTCATCGTTTAGCATGTCCACATACACATCAGCAGAATGGTTCAGTAGAACGTAAGCATCGTCATATTGTTGAAGCTGGTCTTACTCTTTTGGCCCATGCATCTGTTCCGTTTCGGTTTTGGAGTGATGCTTTCACCACTTCATGCTTTCTCATCAACCGTACTCCCACTCGTATTTTAAACATGAAGACTCCCATTGAAGTTCTCCTTAATGAACAACCTGATTATACCTTTTTCAAGGTCTTTGGGTGTGCTTGCTGGCCGCATCTTCGTCCATATAATAAGCGCAAGCTTGAGTTTCTTTCTAAGAAGTGTGTTTTTCTTGGCTATAGCTCTCTTCATAAAGGTTACAAATGTCTTCATGTTCCCACTAATCGTGTCTATATATCTCGGGACGTCGTGTTTGATGAGCATGTTTTTCCCTTTGCCAAACTTCCTGTGTCCACTGTTGAACCACCATCTCTGCATTCATCCTCTGTTGCTTCTGACCAATTTGATGATGTTGCATACTCTCCTTTGCTGTTACCTAACCATGGTGCAGGAACCGGACGTGGGGCTCGTTTGAAGCTGTTGGAGGATTCACCATCACCGTCGCCGCCTTCTGATGGGCACGTCGATCGCCCTATGCATGGCATCGATTCGCGTGCCCATGCATGGTCACCCGAAGAGCCCGTCGCGCCGAGCATCTCCACTGCTCGGTCCGCTATGCCAGCGGCCGTCGAGTCTTCAGCGGCTCGGCCTGTCACGCCGGCTTCGCCCGCAGCTCGGCCCGTCACGCCGTCTTCGCCTGCGGCTCGGGTCCTCACGTCGCCTTCATCCGCGGCTCGGCCCGCGACACCGGCCTCGCCCCTGCCCACTATGCCGGGCTCGCCATCGGCCCGGTCCGTGACGCCGGCATCCCCAGCTGCTTCGTCAGCCCCGCCGGGTTCGCCTGTGGGCCGGCCTTCTTCGCCAACCGAGCCCGAGGCTACCGCGTCTGGCTCTGTGTCACCGGCTGACTCGTCAACGTCGCCGTCCTCCAGCCCGTTGCAGGCTGCTCCGTCGACCTCTGTGGTTCCTGTGTCTCGACCACATACGCGGAGTCGCAGTGGTATTTTCAAACCCAAGGAACGTAAGGATGGTACGGTTGCTTGGTTGGCTGCTTGTTTGGCTGCTGCTGTTGCGGATCCATCTTCTGAGCCTCGCTCATATCAGGCTGCCCTGTGCATTCCACATTGGCGAGAGGCTATGGAGCAGGAGTTTCATGCTCTCCTTCGTAACAAGACATGGACTCTCGTTCCTCCACCACCACGGGTAAATGTTATTGACTTAAAATGGGTATTCAAAGTGAAGAAGCATTCGGATGGATCTATTGAGCGTTACAAAGCACGACTTGTTGCTCGCGGTTTTCGGCAGCGCCATGGTCTTGACTATGAGGACACCTTCAGTCCTGTTGTCAAGCCTACCACTATTCGGCTTCTTCTTTCCATTGCTGTTTCTCGTGGTTGGTTACTTCGTCAACTTGATGTGCAGAATGCTTTTCTACATGGAGTTTTGGAGGAAGAGGTTTATATGCAACAGCCACCTGGTTTTTCCGATCCTGATCGTCCTGATTATATCTGTCGTCTCAACAAAGCACTATATGGTTTGAAGCAAGCTCCTCGTGCCTGGCATGCCCGCCTTGCCTCTGCCCTTCGTGCTCATGGGTTTGTGTCGTCCACTGCTGACACTTCATTATTTCTTCTACAGAAGCCAGAAGTCACTATGTATCTTTTGGTATATGTCGATGATATTATCCTTGTCAGCTCTTCTCAGTATGCTGCTGATGCTCTTGTCTCCTCTCTTGGTGCTGATTTTGCGGTCAAAGATCTTGGAAAGCTTCACTACTTTCTTGGAGTTGAGGTCACTTCTCGTGCTACTGGTCTTGTCCTTACGCAGAAGAAGTACTCCTTGGATTTGTTACAAAGAGCTGGCATGCTGAAGTGCAAACCGACAACCACACCCATGTCGTCTACCGACAAGATTACAGCTGTTGATGGTGAGCTTTTGTCTCCTGCGGATGCCACAGAGTACAGGAGCATTGTTGGTGGACTTCAGTACTTGACGATCACGAGGCCAGATATCTCTTATGCTGTTAACAGGGTTTGTCAGTATCTTCAGGCTCCCAGAGATACTCATTGGGCTGCTGTTAAACGCATTCTTCGTTATGTTCAGTTCACCCTGACTTTTGGTATGCATATTCGGCCGACTTCCTCTCGAGTCCTTTCGGCCTTCTCTGATGCAGATTGGGCTGGTAGTCCAGATGACAGGCGATCCACGGGGGGTTATGCAGTATTCTTTGGCTCTAATTTGATCGCCTGGAGTGCTCGGAAACAGGCTACTGTGTCACGTAGCAGTACTGAAGCTGAGTACAAGGCTGTGGCTAATTCTACTGCAGAGATTATTTGGGTGCAGTCTTTGCTTCAGGAGTTGGGTTTGTCTCAACCACAGCCTCCTATCCTTTGGTGTGATAACATCGGTGCTACATACCTTTCTGCAAATTCGGTATTTCATGCCCGAACGAAACACATTGAAGTTGACTATCACTTTGTACGGGAACGTGTATCACAGAAGCAACTCCAGATCAAGTTTATCTCATCTAAGGATCAACTTGCAGACATCTTCACTAAGCCTTTACCTCTGCCACAGTTTGAGGCTTGTAGGCGCAATCTTACCCTTCTTAGTTCTTTAGAAAGTGGCTAAGATTGAGGGAGGGTGTTAGACTATGTATAGCTTCTGTACTTATGTACGTATATTGTACGTATTGTAACACATCCATTATATATAATGAGATAAGCCACTCCTAGAGGGTTGTGCTGGTTCCCCCCAAAACTTATTGTCTTACAGGACGTAGGAGGGCGGCACGGCTGATGAAACGCACGAATCAGCAGAGGTTGACACTCCAGTACCAGTCACTGTGGGTTGTTGCTTCCACCGAGTACTACAGAGGCCTCTCAAGTGGAGAACCACTTGGGTATGTATCTCTCTCGATCATTATTGGGGAAGCCAAGCCAAGCCAAGCGTGTATATATAATTGCGGAATGAGGACAACGCGTATCATGGTATAGTCATGCGCAAACAAGCCATGCACCGTCACATGCCATGTGCGCCTATACCTAGCTAGCATACATATACGCCGAATGAAAATGACAAGCGAACTTTCATCGTTTAATAATCATGTCTACGCATATATGCGTACACATACTTTGCAGATCAAGTGGGTGACGGAAAGGCAGCAGACTCCGTTGCAGAAACTTGTAGTACATGCTTTAGCTTGAGCTGAGGTTCTGTCCGAGATGACCTCTCCGCTTTAAGCCTTTAAGTGCACACTCTGTCCTCTTCCGCTCTCAGCTCTATTCTCAGTCTGCAGCAGTGATCTGACCTCACGGTGCACTGCAGCGTGTAGCTCTCAGGCCAGTGGCAGATCGAGTGAGGCCCTTATACGAGGAGAAAAGGGCGGTCGATGGGTGCACCGACACGACCGGGCACTTAGCCGTTCCGTTCGACCACTCCTTGGCCCGTGTTGGGGTGAGAACGAGCCGTCACTGTAGAAGAAGACTAAGCGGTGGCACCGACCGGCGACATGACGCACGAGCGGCGTACACGCAGCTGTAGGCTCCGCGGGCGTTGCGGCGTCGAGGCAAACGCACTGTTTCGGCGGCCGCGCCGGGTAGCGGTGGTGGTGGTGGTGGTGGTGCGATCGACGGAGACGGGACGCCGTTGGTGGCGCCACGCCAAGAGCGCGTGGCAGTGCACACGACATGCCGGTCCTGGCGAGACGGGTTCGCCGTCGGTCCCTGCGCCGGCGCGCAGGCAGGCAGGCTCATGGAAACCAAGCGTGTTGTGCTAGCACTGCATGCATGGTTTCTCCGGGTTGGAACTGTAGAGGCCGTCGGTGCGTGGTACATAGCGCAATGCTGTCTCGGAGCGCACTGGCCGCTGCACCAGCGGCCAGTGGGCCAGTGGCCGGGGCTATAGCTTAGCCTAAGACCACATGCACACTAGTTGGAGGCACAAGGCACAGAAACGCTTACAGAAAATCTCGAACAAAATCAGTGAACCGGTAGCATAATTTCGGCACCGACTTTGGGCCGTTCGTTTCCGTCGCTTTCTTCCTCTTGAGAAGGATATTTGTTGCTTTCCGGCGTGCTCCGTGCTCCGTCCATCAGGAGGGATCAGGCAGCAGCATGGCACGGACTGTTGCCTGCACGTCGTCCTCCCATCGATTTTCAGTTAGTTTTTTCATCATCATTCGTTCCTATATACTGTATATTGCGTCGTCATCTACGTACATCATATTTTTCTGAAGGAAAAAAAAATTCCTTTTTCGATGAGCGACAGCACCTGAATGGACGGAGGGATTAACGAGGGCAAATGATGGATGGGTGCACCGACACGGGAACGTAGCCGTTCCGTTCGATCACTTGGCCCGTGGTGGAGCACAAACGAGCAGTTACTGTAGCAACCTAAGCGGTTGTACCCATCGGCCTACGCACGAGCGTCGTTCCAGGCAAACGCACCGTTTCGGCGGCCGCGCCGGACGCGTGGGATCGACGGAGACGCGAGCGCCACGCGAAGACGCGCGGCGATTTCCTGCTTGATTTCCGCCATAATTTTGCCAAAGATCCTACATCTACGAAGAGTTACGTACAGCTTTACGTAAACTTCCTAACAACTAAACCTCTCCCCCCCTGATTTTCAGGGGGTGGGGCCCATCCTCCCTCTTACCTCCAATCAGATTCATCCACTTGGTTGGTTACGTTAATTACGTAGAAGCTTTTACGTAGCTCTAGCATTGCCGTTGCCGTGGCTCGACCGCGGCACGCATACTCCACCCAGCTAAGAACATCTCCAGCCATTCGGCCCTCGAGGGACTTGGAAATATCGCCGCCTGAAAACGAGCCGGCGATTAACATCGGCGTGGGGGCGGTCGGTTTTCCAACCGTCGCCCAACGACCCCTTCCCCCTCCAGGCCCTGTTTTTGAAAAATAAACTTGGCCAAATTTCGGCCAAACACGACGCATATTCGTCAAAACTAGGCGACTTTATTGATATGTACAAAAACTTAAACACACAAATTTAAACTAAACTAAAAAAAAGCCTAGCGCTACCACGCCGCTGCCGAAAAGCCCGCCTTCTACATGACGAGGAGCCTGTAGAAGCGGGTGTAGTCGCCGTCGCCGTCATCGTCGTCGTCCCTACTGGACCCCTGACCCGCGTCGCCGATGCGCGGGGGGTTGGACGACCCGGGCGCGTCCTCGTCGTCGCTGTTGAGGATGATGATGCCGCCCTCCTCGCGTCCGCGGTGCCAAGCGGCGATCTCCTCGAGGGTGCGGCGCTGGCGCTCCACCTGCTTGCAGACGTAGTCCGCCTTCACTCATTTGAGGGCGGTCTCGGCGGCGGCGGCCATGTCCATGTGCTCCTTCTTCACGGGTAGCAACCTCGGTTCGGTCTTCAGCCTGATGAGCCAGGAAGAAGAAGGAAAGGTGCGGGCGCCGTCGTGGATGACGAGGGCGCCACCGCGGGTGCGGCGCCCGAGTGGCGTCACCTCTGACTCCGGCTTGACGGGGCGGAGCGCTGGCGAACCGGAGGAGAGGGAGCCAGAGCCCGACGACAAGGAGGTCGCCGTCTCCATCCGCCGCGGCGTCCAGGAGTTGTTGTGACGAAGCGAGAAGGTGGGGGGCGCCGGGTACTCCAGGTGCGGCGTGTTGTCGGCCTCGATGTGCTCGAGGACGGCTTCGAGGGTGCGGACGGGGACGCCCCACCATCGGCGCCGCCCCTCAGAGATGTGGCGACCGCGGGGTGTCGTGGTTCTAAGCCTGACAGTAGAGTGGGGGTAGGTATGGAGAGGCAAGGTCCTAGCTATGGAGAAGTTGTAAACACAAGGGATGTACGAGTTCAGGCCCTTCTCGGAAGGAAGTAAAAGCCCTACGTCTCGGAGCCCAGAGGCGGTCGAGTGGATTATGTGTATATGAGTTACAAGGTACCGAATCCCTCTACCTGTGGAGGGGGGTGGCTTATATAGAGTGCGCCAGGACCCCAGCCAGCCCACGTAGGAGAGGGTTTAAGGTGAGTTAAGTCCGGGGCGTTACTGGTAACGCCCCACATAAAGTGTCTTTACTATCATAAAGTCTACTTAATTACAGGCCGTTGCAGTGCAGAGTGCCTCTTGACCTTCTTGTGGTCGAGTGAGTCTTCGTGGTCGAGTCCTTCAAGTCAGTCGAGTGAGTCCCTCGTTGGTCGACTGGAAGGTGACCTCTTCTAAGGGTGTCCTTGGGCAGGGTACTTAGATCAGGTCTGTGACCCTACCCTAGGTACATGACCCCATCATTAGCCCCCGAATGGATTGAGGCTTCGAGTGAGGAAGGAGTTGATGTTATTTCCGATTAACTTTTGCACACTGGTCGTGCGTTGTTCTGGACCAAAGAATCTCTTCGTTGATAGTGACCAACTTGTCTTCAGTCGACTCGATCCATTCTCTTCTTTCGTCGAGTGATCTTTCGGGCTTTGACGATTTCCGAGCGACGGATCGCAGGAAATCCCGCGTCTGACAGACCGGTCTGCCGTTCGCGGATTCCGCGGGATGCGAAATTTGGGGAAGCGCGCGAAACGGAGCGGACCGCGGCGTTCGGATGGGACGGGATATAGACGCCTCGATCCCCGCGCCGCTTTCTTCGCCACGTATCCCGCCTGCATAACTGTTCCTGGATATGATTAGATCGACCGGGCCCACCTGTCATCCACTCGGAAGGGACCTTATAAATGCGCCCGGCGAGGGTTTTTTGTACAGTGCCTCAGCATTCTCTTTCTCTGCTCCCTTCGTCTCCGCCCGACGCGCTCGCTCTCGCCTCCGCCCAACCTCTCCTCGCGCGTCTCGCCGGCAACCATGGCCAAGGAGAAGACGGCGGCGCTGGAACGCGCGAAGAAGGCGTCGGCGACGGAGAAGGCGAAGAGGAGATCCACCAGCCGCGGCGGGTCTTCGTCTAGATCCCGCCTGCCGAAGGGCTGGGTCCAAGGAGATTGGATCCAGTCGACCATCACGGAGAAAGATCTCCTCGACATGGCCAACGAGGGCTTGATCCCCCATGGAGCTGCGAGGCTTCCGGGGAAGGAGTGGCAGCCCCAGCCAGAAGAGGGTGAGTGCGTGCTCTTGGCCACCCATGTTGATCGTGGATTTTCTTTGCCGCCGAGTATTTTCTTCCGTGGTTTCTTGAACTTCTTTGGAGCGCAGCTCCACCACTTTACCCCAAATTCTATCGCCTATCTTGCCGCGTTCGTGTCCATGTGTGAGGGTTTTCTGGGCTGTCGACCGCACTGGGGCTTGTTCAAGCATATATTCACGTGTCGCTCTCAGACCGTGAAGAAGGCGAGCCCAGGCGACGAAAGAACCCGAGTCGTCCAAATGTGTGGGGGCCTGGGGATCCAGGTGAGGAATAAGAGCACCTTCCCAGCCATGACTTTTCCCGAGTCAGTCAGAGGCTGGCAGTCGACCTGGTTCTACTGCCAGGATCAGTCGACGCCGGGGCAGTCGAGTGGACTCCCTCAGTTTACCATGGACCGAGTGAACAAGCCCTCCTCTCTGAAGTTGATTCCGGAGGAGAAAGCTGACGTGAAGATGTTGATGGAGCGCGTGGTACAGTTGGTTCGGGAGGGAGTGACGGGCATGGATCTCCTGGAGGTTTTCCTTAGGCGTCGTATCCAGCCCCTTCAGTTCCGGAGCCACTGCATGTGGTTGTACTGTGGGACTGAAGACGAGACTCGAGTCCATCCAGAAGCAGTCGACGATGTCACTCTGGAAAGATGGATGGCCGCCGTTACCGGAAACAAGGATAACCCACGCGGAGCCAGAAGGATTCCTCCACTCGACCACAACAGTGATCCAGACAAGGTATGCCTGCTCTGCTCTCCACTGTGTTCTTGTCATATTCATTTCTGTTTATTCTGCCAATTGGTCGATTGATCCTTGTCTTGATGTCTATCAGGCCCTCACCGAGCTGTACTCGATGCCCAATGGAGCACAGGCTCCGACTGAGGAGGGTGAGGCGAGTGGGGGCGAGAGCCAGGAGGAGGAGGAATGGGACTCGGACGTTGCTGAGGATGATGATGACGATGACGACGATGACGGTGATGAAGATGACGCTGAAGACGAGGAAGAAGAGGAGGAGGAGGTCGTACCACCGCGCTCAGAAAGGCGGTCGAAGCTTGTCCACGACCCTTCGACTGAACGTGGCAAGGGGGTTGCGACCGTTGCACAGTCGACCAAGCGCCCTCGGACCACCTCTCCGGCGCCGACTGAAAAGGCGCCGAAGCAGCCCCGGGCGGCTCCGTCGAAGCCGACCAAGCTCCTGCCGAAGATGAAGGTGTCCATCCCCACCATATCAGGGTAATCATGCTGCTTAAGTCTTCTTATTTTGTGTGAACTTTGTCTCTGGTTGACGCTGAAGTTAGTCGACTGATTCTTTGGAGTTGCAGTGCTGCTACTTCTGAGACCTCAGCCCGGGCTGATGACCATGAGATGGAGGACGCAGCAACCTCAAAACCAGGTACTATATTCTTAACGCCGTTTTTAGTCGACTGACTCATGATCTCTAATCCTGATTCTTCTCTGTAGCTCCACCCAATGTTGTTATCACTCTCCCTGATGATGATGAGGATGAGGAACCGCTGAAGCGCAGAAAGAGTAGGAAAGCGTCTGCCAGCAGGGTGCCCCAGGATGTGACGGCGCCTGAGACTCTGATTGCGGAGGAAGAGAATACCACTCGACACACTGTGTCCTTCGCAGATCCACTGACGAGTGCTCAGCAGCCCTCCCTCTTCACGACGCACCACGTCCCAGAGGACCAAGCTGGCGCCGCGAAGGAGGCGATACGCCAGGCAGGGATCATGATGGAGCAGTTAAGGACCATCCGGGATGCGAGCCAGGCAGCTTACGACGCCAGTTCCGCCCTTCAAAGCAATGTTCAGGTCAGTCGACCACCGCCTGTTCTGTTAGGATATGCTATCAAAAACTTTTCTTTCTAGAATTTATAGTAGTCACCCACTGGGTGTGTCGATTCAGACTCCGTGTTAGCGGGGGCACGCTGAGTGCACCCGCTGGGTGTAGTCCCCAAGGCTAAGGTCGACTGCTGGCAGTCGGCCTTAGGCTTTATAATTTCAGTCTTTCTGTCATTCGACCAAGTCGACTGGATTTCGCAAACCGGTCGACTGGTCGACTCTGTCTTCAATAGGATTAGTGGGGGCACGCTGAGTGCACCCACTGGGTGTAGTCTCCAAGGCTAAGGTCGACTGCTGGCAGTCGGCCTTAGGCTTTATAATTTCAATCTTTCTGTCATTCGACTATGTCGACTGGATTTCGCAAACCGGTGGGGGCACGCTGAGTGCACCCACTGGGTGTAGTCCCCGAGACTGTGGTCGACTGCTTACAGTCGATTACAGTCTTAAAGAAGACATCTCTTTTTTTTTGAGGTCGACTGGTCGACTCCATCTTCAATAGGATTAGTGGGGGCACGCTGAGTGCACCCACTGGGTGTGGTCCCCGAGACTACGGTCAAATGCTTGTATTCGGCTGTAGTCTTAGAAACGTGTGATTTTTCCTTTTTCACTCGGAAGTGAATTATATTTGACATTTAGTCGATTGGTTCTTCGCAGAATTCCTGTGATCTTGTGGCTCGCTACTCTGAGCTGGAAAACAAGCACACTCAGCTCGAGCTGAACTTGAAGCTGGTTGAGGAGAAACTGACGAAGGCAAAGGAGGAGACCGAAGGTATGTTTTGTGAGACCTTGACGACTGCTTTTCCCTTTGTTTGTTTCAAAATCTGATCTTGCTGCAACTTGCAGGTAAGGTAAGGGAGGCCCAACAGAAGAAAGACCTTGAACTAGCTGAGAAGATCAAGCTTGCCGACGAGAAGTTAGCTTCAGTCACCAAGCTTGAACAAGACAATACCAATCTGAAAGCTGCTCTTGGGATCGCCAACAAGGAGGTCAGTCGACTGAAAACTGATAAAGCTGCCCTGACCGACCAAGTCAGTAAGTTGACTGAGAAGAAAAATGATCTGGAGGCCTTCCTGAGTGGTCTTGCCAAGAAACTGTTTCTTATGCTTGAAGGTAAACCTCTATGCTAGGCAATTATTTCCAATCGTGGTTTTTCCATTCGACCATCACCTTGACTCGGTGATCGTCCTTGCAGAATTTTGTCAAAACTTTGAAGAAGAAACTAGCCGGCTGGAACCAAACCTCGACCCCGTCAATTCTCCGGTGAACGACGAAGTTGCCATGAATGTTTTCCGACTGGAGTCCCGTGTTGCAGCTGTCGTGGACTATCTTGCAAGGCTGAAGGTCGCCACATCTCGCATCGACTCAACGCTCTGGCCCAGGGAGACACTCCAGAACGACCTCGAGTCGCTGATGGCTCGCTTGAACACGATCCCTGGTCGAGTGCAGGAGTGGAAGAAGTCCTCGGCTCGGTGCAGTGCAGATGTTGCTCTATGTCTGGCCCGAGTCCACTTCAAAGATGCGCGAGAAGAGAAGCTGGCGGCCCTCCGGGTGGCCAACACCAAGAAACACGACTTCAGGTCCTTTATGGAAACTTTCCTTGCGGCTGCCACTCGGATCGCAGACGGAATTGATCTTGATGAGTTTGTTGCACCTTCCAGCCCTCCGCAGGAGGGGTAAAAAACTTCTTCTAAGCTCGACGCTTTAAATTTGCCTCGGTATGCCGAGTGGAGTTGTAACCGATAAACCTTAACGGGCTTAGCGCCCGAGCACTTTCGGTCCCTTTAGGTATCTATCCGAACTTGAATTTGTCGTTTGAATGTGATTGCTTTTGGCTCGAAATGTCTTTTGCATGTCCAAAGCAGGGCACTTACTGCAATCGACTTATTCCATAGTCCACTTGGGTGAGCGCTGGTCTACAGCTAAGCCCCCGAGTGAGAGGTTTACTTTTCACTCGGTAGGATTTCTGATAACTTAGGCGAGCACTGGGCTGCAGCTAAGCCTCCGAGTGAGAGGTTTGCTCTTCACTCGGTAGGGTTTTATATCTTAGGCGAGCACTGAGCTGCAGCTAAGCCCCCGAGTGGAAGTCTGGCTTACCACTCGGTAGGATTTTTATATCTTAGGCGAGCACTGGGCTGCAGCTAAGCCTCCGAGTGGAAGTCCGGCTTACCACTCGGTAGGATTTTTATATCTTAGGCGAGCACTGGGCTGCAGCTAAGCCCCCGAGTGAGAGGTTTGCTCTTCACTCGGTAGGATTTTTGATAACTTAGGCGAGTACTTAGACTGCAGCTAAGCCCCCGAGTGAGAGGTTTGCTCTTCACTCGGCAGGGTTTTATATCTTAGGCGAGCACTGAGCTGCAGCTAAGCCCCCGAGTGGAAGTCTGGCTTACCACTCGGTAGGATTTTTATATCTTAGGCGAGCACTGGGCTGCAGCTAAGCCTCCGAGTGGAAGTCCGGCTTACCACTCGGTATGATTTTTATATCTTAGGCGAGCACTGGGCTGCAGCTAAGCCCCCGAGTGAGAGGTTTGCTCTTCACTCGGTAGGATTTCGATAACTTAGGCGAGCACTGAGCTGCAGCTAAGCCTCCGAGTGGAAGTCTGGCTTACCACTCGGCAGGATTTTTATATCTTAGGCGAGCACTGGGCTGTAGCTAAGCCCCCGAGTGAGAGGTTTGCTCTTCACTCGGTAGGATTTCGATAACTTAGGCGAGCACTGAGCTGCAGCTAAGCCTCCGAGTGGAAGTCTGGCTTACCACTCGGTAGGATTTTTATATCTTAGGCGAGCACTGGGCTGCAGCTAAGCCCCCGAGTGAGAGGTTTGCTCTTCACTCGGTAGGATTTTGATAACTTAGGCGAGCACTGAGCTGCAGCTAAGCCTCCGAGTGGAAGTCTGGCTTACCACTCGGTAGGATTTTTTGTTGGGGAACGTAGCAGAAATTCAAAATTTTCCTACGTGTCACCAAGATCTATCTATGGAGAGACCAGCAACGAGTAGAAAGAGAGTGCATCTACATACCCTTGTAGATCGCTAAGCGGAAGCGTTCAAGAGAACGGGGTTGAAGGAGTCGTACTCGTCGTGATCCAAATCACCGGAGATCCTAGTGCCGAACGGACGGCACCTCCGCGTTCAACACACGTACAGCCCGGTGACGTCTCCCATGCCTTGATCCAGCAAGGAGAGAGGGAGAGGTTGAGGAAGACTCCGTCCAGCAGCAGCACAATGGCGTGGTGGTGGTGGTGGAGGAGCGTGGCAATCCTGCAGGGCTTCGCCAAGCACCGCGAGAGAGGAGGAGCACTTGGGAGAGGGAGGGCTGCGCCAGGGGCAAGGGTGAAGCTCCCATGCGCCTCCCCACTATATATAGGGGTGGAGGGGGCTGGTTTCTTGCCCTCCAAGTCCATTGGGGCGTTGGCCAAGGTGGGAGGAAAGAAATCCCATCATTTCCTTCCCCACCGATTGTTATCCCCCCTTTTTAGGGATCTTGATCTTATCCCTTCGGGATATGATCTTATTCCTTCTAAGGGGGGATCTTGGTGCGCCTTGACCAGGGGTGTGGGGCCTTGCCCCCACTACCCACATCCATGTGGGCCCCCCCATGCAGGTGGGCCCCACTCCGGAACCTTCTAGAACCTTCCTGGTACAATACCGAAAAATCCCGAACATTTTCCGGTGGCCAAAATAGGACTTCCCATATATAAATCTTTACCTCCGGACCATTCCGGAACTCCTCGTGACGTCCGGGATCTCATCCGGGACTCCGAACAACATTCGGTAACCACATACAAACTTCCTTTATAACCCTAGCGTCATCGAACCTTAAGTGTGTAGACCCTACGGGTTCGGGAGACATGTAGACATGACCGAGACGTTCTCTGGTCAATAACCAACAGCGGGATCTGGATACCCATGATGGCTCCCACATGCTCCACGATGATCTCATCGGATGAACCACGATGTCAAGGACTTAATCAATCCCGTATTCAATTCCCTTTGTCTATCGGTATGTTACTTGCCCGAGACTCGATCGTCGGTATCCAATACCTTGTTCAATCTCGTTACCGGCAAGTCACTTTACTCGTTCCGTAACACATCATCCCGTGATCAACTCCTTGGTCACATTGCGCATATGATGATGTCCTACCGAGTGGGCCCAGAGATACCTCTCCGTTTACACGGAGTGACAAATCCCAGTCTCGATCCGCATAAAACAATAGATACTTTCGGAGATACCTGTAGTGCACCTTTATAGTCACCCAGTTACGTTGTGACGTTTGATACACCCAAAGCACTCCTACGATATCCAGGAGTTACATGCTCTCATGGTCAAAGGAAGAGATACTTGACATTGGCAAAGCTCTAGCAAACGAACTACACGATCTTTGTGCTATGCTCAGGATTGGGTCTTGTCCATCACATCATTCTCCTAATGATGTGATCCCGTTATCAACGACATCCAATGTCCATAGCCAGGAAACCATGACTATCCGTTGATCACAACGAGCTAGTCAACTAGAGGCTCACTAGGGACATATTGTGGTCTATGTATTCACACGTGTGTTATGATTTCCGGATAATACAATTATAGCATGAATAAAAGACAATTATCATGAACAAGGAAATATAATAATAACACTTTTATTATTGCCTCTAGGGCATATTTCCAACAGTCTCCCACTTGCACTAGAGTCAATAATCTAGTTCACATCGCCATGTGATTAACACTCACAGGTCACATCGCCATGTGACCAACACCCAAGAGTTTACTAGAATCAGTAGTCTAGTTCACATCACTATGTGATCAACACTCAATGAGTTTTATGTTTGATCATGTTGCTTGTGAGAGAGGTTTTAGTCAACGGGTCTGAACCTTTCAGATCCGTGTGTGCTTTACAAATCTCTATGTCATCTCCTAGATGCAGCTACCACGCTCTATTTGGAGCTATTCCAAATAACTGTTCTACTTGGAGCTATTCTAAATTGTTGCCCCATTGTACGTATCCGGTATCTCTACTTAGAGCTATCCGGATAGGTGTTAAGCTTGCATCGTCGTAACCTTTACGACGAACTCTTTTACCACCTCCATAATCGAGAAAATTCCTTAGTCCACTAGTTACTAAGGATAACTTTGACCGCTGTCCTATGATCCATTCATGGATCACTCTTGTACCCCTTGACTGACTCATGGCAAGGCACACTTTCGGTGCGGTACACAGCATAGCATACTGTAGAGCCTATGTCTTAAGCATAGGGGACAACCTTCGTCCTTTCTCTCTATTCTGCCAAGGTCGAGCTTTAAGTCTTAACTTCGTACCTTACAACTCAGGCAAGAACTTCTTCTTTGACTGATCTATCTTGAACACCTTCAAGATCATGTCAAGGTATGTGCTCATTTGAAAGTATTATTAAGCATTTTGATCTATCCTTATAGATCTTGATGCTCAATGTTCAAGTAGCTTAATCTAGGTTTTCTATTGAAAAACACCTTTCAAATAACCCTATATGCTTTCTAGAAATTCTACATCATCTCTGATCATCAATATGTCAACAACATATACTCATCAGAAATTCTATAGTGCTCCCGCTCACTTCTTTGGAAATACAAGTTTCTCATAAACTTTGTATAAATCCAAAATCTTTGATCATCTCATCAAAGCGTACATTCCAACTCCGAGATGCTTACTCCAGTCCTTAGAAGGATCCCTGGAGCTAGCATACCTTTTAGCATCCTTAGGATCGACAAAACTTTTCTGATTGTATTGCATACAACCTTTCCTTACGAAAACTGGTAAGGAAACTTGTCTTGACATCCATCTGCCAGATTTCATAAATGCAGCTAATGCTAACATGATTCCAACGGACTTTAAGCATCGCTACGAGTGAGAAAATCTCATCATAGTCAACTCCTTGAACTTGTCGGAAAACACTTCGCCACAAGTCGAGCTTCATAGATGGTGACATTACCATCCACGTCCGTCTTCTTCTTAAAAGATCCATTTATCTCAATGGATTGCCGATCATCGGGCAAGTCCATCAAAGTCCATGCTTTGTTCTGATATATGGATACTATCTCGGATTTCATGGCTTCTAACCATTTGTTGGAATTCGGGCCCACCATCGCTTCTCCATAGCTCGTAGGTTCATTGTTGTCTAGCAACATGACCTTCAAGACAAGATTACGTACCACTCTGAAGTAGTACGCATCCTTGTCATCCCACGAGGTTTGGTAGTGACTTGATCCGAAGTTTCATGATCAATATCATAAGCTTCCACTTCAATTGGTGTAGGTGCCACAGGAACAACTTCCTGTGCCCTGCCACACACTAGTTGAAGAGACGGTTCAATAACCTCATCAAGTTTCCACCATCCTCCCACTCAATTCTTTCGAGAGAAACTTTTCCTCGAGAAAGGACCCGATTCAAGAGACAATCCCTATTGCTTTCGGATCTGAATTAGGAGGTATACCCAACTGTTTTGGGTGTCCTATGAAGATGCATTTTATCCGCTTTGGATTCGAGCTTATCAACCTGAAACTTTTTCACATAAGCGTCGCAGCCCCAAACTTTTAAGAAACGACAACTTAGGTTTCTCTAAACCATAATTCATACGGTGTCATCTCAACGGAATTACGTGGTGCCCTATTTAAAGTGAATGTGGTTGTCTCTAATGCCTAACCCATGGACAATAGTGGTAATTCGATAAGAGACATCATGGTACGCACCATATCCAATAGGGTGCAACTATGATGTTCGGACACACCATCACACTATGGTGTTCCAGGCGGTATTAATTGTGAAACAATTTCCACAATGTCTTAATTGTGTGCCAAAACTCGTAACTCAGATATTCATCTCTATGATCGTATCATAGACATTTTATCCTCTTGTCACAATGATCTTCTACTTCACTCTGAAATTACTTGAACCATTCAATAATTCAGACTTGTGTTTCATCAAGTAAATATTCTCAACATCTACTCGAATCATCTGTGAAGTAAGAACATAACGATATTCACTGCATGCCTCAGCACTCATTGGATTGGACACATCAAAATGTGTTACTTCCAACAAGTTGCTATCTTGTTCCATCTTACTGAAAACGAGGCTTTTCAGTCATCTTGCCCATGTGGTATGATTTGCATATCTCAAGTGATTCAAAATCAAGTGAGTCCAAACGGTCCATTTGCATGGAGTTTCTTCATGCATATACACCAATAGACATGGTTCGCATGTCTCAAACTTTTCAAAACGAGTGAGTCCAAAGATCCATCAACATGGAGCTTCTTCATGCGTTTTATACCATTATGACTTACATGGCAGTGCCACAAGTAAGTGGTACTATCATTACTATCTTATATCTTTTGGCATGAAAATGTGTATCACTATGATCGAGATTCAATAAACCATTCAGGTTTAATACTAATCTTGATGGTAGAGGGAGCGTGCGATGTTTGATCATATCAAACTTGGAAACACTTCCAACACATATCGTCAGCTCACCTTTAGCTAGTCTCCGTTTATTCCGTAGCTCTTTATTTCGAGTTACTAACACTTAGCAACCGAACCGGTATCTTAATACCCTGGTGCTACTAGGAGTACTAGTAAAGTACACATTAACATAATGTATATCCAATATACTTATATCGACTTTGCCAGCCTTCTCATCTACCAAGTATCTAGGGTAATTCTGCTCCAGTGGTTGTTCCCCTTATTACAGAAGCACTTAGTCTCGGGTTTGGGTTCAACCTTGGGTTTCTTCACTAGAGCAGCAGTTGAATTGCCGTTTCATGAAGTATCCCTTCTTGCCCTTGCCCTTCTTGAAACTAGTGGTTTCACCAACCATCAACAATTGATGCTCCTTCTTGATTTCTACTTTCGTGGCGTCAAACATCGCGAATATCTCAAGGATCATCATATATGTCCCTGATATATCATAGTTCATCACGAAGCTCTAGCAGCTTGGTGGTAATGACTTCGGAGAACCATCACTATTTCATCTGGAAGATCAACTCCCACTCGATTCAAGCGATTGTTGTACTCAGACAATCTGATCACAAGCACAACAATTGAGCTTTTCTCCTTAGTCTGCAGGCTAAGAAAATCGTCGGAGGTCTTATACCTCTTGACGTGGGCACGAGCCTGAAATCCCAATTTCAGCCCTCGAAACATCTCATATGTTCCGCGACGTTTCGAAAACGTCTTTGGTGCCTCTACTTAAACCATTTAATTGAACTATCACGTAGTTATCAAAACGTGTATGTCCGATGTTCGCAACATCGACAAACGACGTTGGGGTTCAGCACACTGAGCGGTGCATTAAGGACATAAGCTTTCTACTGATCGCATAATCGCTACTATCAACTTTCAACTATATTTTCTCTAGGAACATATCTAAACAGTGGAACTAAAGCGCGAGCTTACGACATAATTTGCAAAAGGTCTTTTGACTATGTTCAGGATAATTAAGTTCATCTTATGAACTCCCACTTAGATAGACATCCCTCTGGTCATCTAAGTGATCACATGATCCGAGTCAACTAGGCCGTGTCCGATCATCACGTGAGACGGACTAGTCATCATCGGTGAACATCTTCATGTTGATCGTATCTACCATACGACTCATGCTCGACCTTTCGGTCTCCGTGTTCCGAGGCCATGTCTGCACATGCTAGGCTCGTCAAGTTAACCCTAAGTGTTTTCGCTGTGTAAAACTGTCTTACACCCGTTGTATGTGAACGTAAGAATCCATCACACCCGATCATCACGTGGTGCTTAGAAGCGACGAACTGTAGCAACGGTGCACAGTTAGGGGAGAACACTTCTTGAAATTTTGTAAGGGATCATCTTATTTACTACCGTCGTCCTAAGCAAACAAGATGCATAAACATGATAAACATCACATGCAATCAAATAGTGACATGATATGGCCAATATCATTTTGCTCCTTTTGATCTTCATCTTCGGGGCTCCATGATCATCATCGTCACCGGCACGACACCATGATCTCCATCATCATGATCTCCATCATCGTGTCTTCATGAAGTTGTCACGCCAACGACTACTTCTACTTCTATGACTAACGTGTTTAGCAATAAAGTAAAGTAGTTTACATGGCGTTCTTCAATGACACGCAGGTCATACAATAAATAAAGACAACTCCTATGGCTCCTGCCGGTTGTCATACTCATCGACATGCAAGTCGTGAATCCTATTACAAGAACATGATCAATCTCATACATCACATATCATTCATCACATTCTTCTTGGCCATATCACATCACATAGCATACCCTGCAAAAACAAGTTAGACGTCCTCTAATTGTTGTTGCATGTTTTACGTGGCTGCTATGGGTTTCTAGCAAGAACGTTTCTTACCTACGCAACACCACAACGTGATATGCCAATTGCTATTTACCCTTCATAAGGACCCTTTTCATCGAATCCGTTCCGACTAAAGTGGGAGAGACTGGCACCCGCTAGCCACCTTATGCACCAAGTGCATGTCAATCGGTGGAACCTGTCTCACGTAAGAGTACGTGTAAGGTCGGTCCGGGCCGCTTCATCCCACAATACCGTCGAAACAAGATTGGACTAGTAACGGTAAGCATACTGAACAAAATCAAAGCCCACAACTACTTTGTGTTCTACTCGTGCAAAGAATCTACGCAATAGACCTAGCTCATGATGCCACTGTTGGGGAACGTAGCAGAAATTCAAAATTTTCCTACGTGTCACCAAGATCTATCTATGGAGATACCAGCAACGAGTAGAAAGAGAGTGCATCTACATACCCTTGTAGATCGCTAAGCGGAAGCGTTCAAGAGAACGGGGTTGAAGGAGTCGTACTCGTCGTGATCCAAATCACCGGAGATCCTAGTGCCGAACGGACGGCACCTCCGCGTTCAACACACGTACAGCCCGGTGACGTCTCCCATGCCTTGATCCAGCAAGGAGAGAGGGAGAGGTTGAGGAAGACTCCGTCAAGCAGCAGCACAACGGCGTGGTGGTGGTGGAGGAGCGTGGCAATCCTGCAGGGCTTCGCCAAGCACCGCGAGAGAGGAGGAGCACTTGGGAGAGGGAGGGCTGCGCCAGGGGCAAGGGTGAAGCTCCCATGCGCCTCCCCACTATATATAGGGGTGGAGGGGGCTGGTTTCTTGCCCTCCAAGTCCATTGGGGCGTTGGCCAAGGTGGGAGGAAAGAAATCCCATCATTTCCTTCCCCACCGATTGTTATCCCCCCTTTTTAGGGATCTTGATCTTATCCCTTCGGGATATGATCTTATTCCTTCTAAGGGGGGATCTTGGTGCGCCTTGACCAGGGGTGTGGGGCCTTGCCCCCACTACCCACATCCATATGGGCCCCCCCATGCAGGTGGGCCCCACTCCGGAACCTTCTAGAACCTTCCCGGTACAATACCGAAAAATCCCGAACATTTTCCGGTGGCCAAAATAGGACTTCCCATATATAAATCTTTACCTCCGAACCATTCCGGAACTCCTCGTGACGTCCGGGATCTCATCCGGGACTCCGAACAACATTCGGTAACCACATACAAACTTCCTTTATAACCCTAGCGTCATCGAACCTTAAGTGTGTAGACCCTACGGGTTCGGGAGACATGTAGACATGACCGAGACGTTCTCTGGTCAATAACCAACAGCGGGATCTGGATACCCATGATGGCTCCCACATGCTCCACGATGATCTCATCGTATGAACCACGATGTCAAGGACATAATCAATCCCGTATTCAATTCCCTTTGTCTATCGGTATGTTACTTGCCCGAGACTCGATCGTCGGTATCCAATACCTTGTTCAATCTCGTTACCGGCAAGTCACTTTACTCGTTCCGTAACACATCATCCCGTGATCAACTCCTTGGTCACATTGCGCATATGATGATGTCCTACCGAGTGGGCCCAGAGATACCTCTCCGTTTACACGGAGTGACAAATCCCAGTCTCGATCCGCATAAAACAATAGATACTTTCGGAGATACCTGTAGTGCACCTTTATAGTCACCCAGTTACGTTGTGACGTTTGATACACCCAAAGCACTCCTACGGTATCCAGGAGTTACACGCTCTCATGGTCAAAGGAAGAGATACTTGACATTGGCAAAGCTCTAGCAAACGAACTACACGATCTTTGTGCTATGCTCAGGATTGGGTCTTGTCCATCACATCATTCTCCTAATGATGTGATCCCGTTATCAACGACATCCAATGTCCATAGCCAGGAAACCATGACTATCTGTTGATCACAACGAGCTAGTCAACTAGAGGCTCACTAGGGACATATTGTGGTCTATGTATTCACACGTGTATTACGATTTCCGGATAATACAGTTATAGCATGAATAAAAGACAATTATCATGAACAAGGAAATATAATAATAACACTTTTATTATTGCCTCTAGGGCATATTTCCAACATTTTTATATCTTAGGCGAGCACTGGGCTGCAGCTAAGCCCCCGAGTGAGAGGTTTGCTCTTCACTCGGTAGGATTTCGATAACTTAGGCGAGCACTGAGCTGCAGCTAAGCCTCCGAGTGGAAGTCTGGCTTACCACTCGGTAGGATTTTTATATCTTAGGCGAGCAATGGGCTGCAGCTAAGCCCCCGAGTGAGAGGTTTGCTCTTCACTCGGTAGGATTTTTATAACTTAGGCGAAACGGATTCGCAGCTAAGCCTCCGAGTGGGAGTCTGGCTCACCACTCGGTAGGATTTTTTACAAACTTAGGCGGAACAGATTCGCGGCTAAGTCGCCCACTGGGGGGAAATTTTATTAGACAAAATGAAAAGTGACAAAAATTATGGAGGAACTATGACACTATTATTTTGAGGTCCATGAACTACAGAAGTACTTTATTGCAACTCATCCGAGTGATAAAACTTAAGTGTAAAATGGGCGGAGTAGTTCCGCGTTCCAAGCTCGGGGCTCGTCGATATTATGCTCGACGTTGTAAAGACGGTACGCCCCGTTGTGGAGAACCTTGGTGACGATAAAGGAACCTTCCCAAGAAGGAGCAAGCTTGTGTGGTTTGTGCTGATCCACTCGGAGAACCAAATCTCCTTCCTGGAAGGCTCGACCTCTCACATTTCTGGCGTGGAAACGACGCAAATCTTGTTGGTAGATGGTCGACCGGATCAGAGCCATCTCCCTTTCTTCCTCTAAAAGGTCGACTGCGTCCTGCCGTGCTTGTTCAGCTTCTGCTTCGTTGTAGATTTCAACTCGAGGAGCATTGTGGAGAAGATCGCTCGGCAAGACTGCTTCAGCTCCGTAGACCAAGAAGAATGGAGTTCTTCCGGTCGACCGATTAGGTGTGGTCCGCAGTCCCCAAAGCACTAAGGGAAGTTCGTCGACCCAAGATCCAGCTGCATGCTTGAGATCACGCATCAGTCGGGGTTTCAATCCCTTGAGAATCAGGCCATTGGCTCGCTCCGCCTGTCCATTCGACTGCGGATGGGCGACTGAAGCGTAGTCGACCCGTGTGCCTTGAGAGTTACAGAAATCTCTGAATTCCTCCGAGTCAAAGTTCGACCCATTATCCGTAATGATGCTGTGCGGGACTCCATATCTGAATATTAGTTCCCTGATGAAGCTAACAGCAGTACCGGTGTCAAGGTTCTTGATTGGTTTAGCCTCAATCCACTTGGTGAACTTGTCGACTGCCACCAGTACATGCGTGAAGCCGCTCCGCCCTGTTCTCAAAGGACCGACCATGTCCAACCCCCATACCGCGAAAGGCCAGACGAGTGGGATGGTCTTCAGAACCGATGCAGGCTTGTGCGACATATTCGAGTAGAACTGACATCCCTTGCACTTATCCACTATCTCCTTTGCCATCTCATTCGCCTTTGGCCAGTAAAATCCGGCTCGGTATGCTTTGGCCACGATGGTCCGAGAGGACGCATGATGACCACAGGTTCCCGAGTGGATATCATTGAGGATGAGTCGACCTTCTTCTGGTGTTATGCACTTCTGACCAACTCCAGTCGCGCTTTCTCTGTATAATTGTCCTTTGATTACGGTAAAGGCCTTAGATCGACGGACGATCTGTCGAGCCTCTTCCTCATCCTCCGGAAGCTCTTTTCTCAGGATATACGCGATATATGGAACCGTCCAGTCGGGAACGACCACCAAGATCTCCATGACCAAGTCGACCACTGCTGGGACTTCAACCTCAGTCGGATCTGTGGCACTCTTGGGCTGTGGAGCTTCTTCGGTGAAAGGATCTTCTTTGACTGACGGAGTGTGTATATGCTCCAAGAACACACCACTCGGAATGGCTTCTCTCTTGGAACCTATCTTTGCTAGATCATCAGCTGCTTGATTTTTCAGTCGGGGTATATGATGGAGCTCCAACCCCTCGAACTTCTTTTCCAGCTTCCTCACTGCACTGCAGTATCCAGTCATGGCTGGGCTTCTCACGTCCCACTCCTTCATCACTTGGTTGACCACTAAATCCGAGTCGCCATAGACCATCAGGCGACGGACGCCGAGTGAAATGGCCATGCGCAACCCATATAAGAGGGCCTCATATTCTGCCTCATTGTTGGAGGAATCAAAGTGAATCTGGAGCACATATCTGAGCTTATCTCCTCTGGGGGAAACCAGGACAACCCCAGCACCGGAACCATTCAACATCTTAGAGCCATCAAAGAACATGGTCCAATGCTCCGAGTGAACTTCAGTCGGCTGCTGCTGTTCAATCCACTCGGCGAGGAAATCTGCTATTGCCTGGGACTTAATGGCTTTCTTTGCCTCAAACTTGATATCAAGGGGAAGAAGTTCAATCGCCCATTTAGCCACTCGACCAGTTGCATCTCTGTTGTGCAAAATCTCTGATAGTGGAGCGTCGCTGACGACTGTGATGGAATGATCAGAGAAATAATGAGCAACCTTCTTTGTGGTCATGTATATTCCATACACAAGCTTCTGATAATGAGGATATCTCTGCTTGGATGGAGTCAAGACTTCAGACAAATAATACACTGGGCGCTGAACTTTGAGAGCTTTTCCTTCTTCTTCCCGCTCGACCGTAAGCACAGTACTGACGACTTGTCCTGTGGCTGCGATATAGAGCAACAGAGGCTCTTTGCTGATTGGAGCAGCAAGCACCGGCTGGGTGGAGAGCAGAGCTTTTAGCTCGGCAAACGCTGCATCAGCTTCTGGAGTCCACTCGAACTTGTCTGCCTTCTTCATCAGTCGGTAAAGAGGCAATGCCTTTTCACCGAGTCGTGAGATGAATCGACTTAATGCGGCCAAGCATCCAGTAAGCTTCTGGACATCGTGCACTCGCACAGGGCGTTTCATTCGGAGAATAGTGCCGATCTTCTCTGGATTAGCGTCGATTCCTCGTTCGGAAACGAGAAAACCGAGTAACTTGCCACCAGGAACTCCAAATGTGCACTTTGATGGATTGAGCTTGATATCATACCTTCTGAGGTTGGCAAATGTTTCGGCGAGATCAGCGAGCAGGTCGGAACCTTTTCGTGACTTGACGACGATATCATCCATATACGCTTCCACATTCCGACTGATTTGAGTGAGTAGACACTTCTGAATCATTCGCATAAATGTGGCTCCGGCATTCTTGAGGCCGAATGGCATGGTGATATAGCAGAAGCACCCGAATGGAGTGATGAAAGCTGTTTTTATCTCGTCGGGTCCGTACAGACGGATCTGGTGGTACCCGGAGTAGGCGTCTAGAAAAGACAGTCTCTCGCATCCCGCGGTCGAGTCAACAATTTGATCTATGCGAGGGAGAGGAAAATGATCTTTCGGGCAGGCCCGGTTGATGTGCTTGAAATCAATGCACATTCGGAGCGATTTGTCCTTCTTAGGAACCATGACGACATTAGCGAGCCACTCGGAGTGGTATATCTCTCGGATAAATCCTGCCGCCAACAGTCGAGCCACTTCCTCACCAATGGCTTTTCTCTTCTGGACGGCGGACCGCCGAAGATGCTCTTTGACTGGTTTTGCAGATGAGTCGACTCTTAGGCGATGCTCAGCCAGTCCCCTGGGAACACCTGGCATGTCAGCGGGCTTCCATGCAAAAATGTCCCAGTTCTCACGGAGGAACTGGATGAGCGCTTCTTCCTATTTCGGGTCGAGTGTTGTGGAGATGTGGGTCGGAGCTGCATCGGGGTCGGTCGGGTGAATGTGAACAGGCTTCGTCTCACCGGACGACTGAAATGCAGACTCTGTGGCGGGTTTCTTGGATCGCAGCAAATCACTCGGATCTGCATTTTGCTTGTATTCTTCGAATTCGACCGCTGTCACCTGGGAATCGGCAATCTTTGAGCCCTTCTGAAAGCACTCTTCTGCCTTTTTCCGATCACCGGTGACAGTGATCACTCCTTTGGGGCCGGGCATCTTCAATTTGAGGTACACGTAACATGGTCGAGCCATGAATCGTGCGTAAGCTGGTCTCCCCAAAATGGCATGATATGCACTCTGAAAATCCACGACCTCAAACGTCAACTTTTCTTTGCGAAAATGTTTCGAATCACCAAACACCACGTCCAGAGCTATTTGGCCGAGTGACTCGGCTTTCTTCCCTGGTATAACTCCATGAAAGCTCATGTTACTGGTGCTCAGTCGGGACATCGGAATGCCCATTCCTTTCAGTGTGTCTGCATACAACAAATTCAGCCCGCTTCCACCGTCCATCAGCACTTTTGTCAGTCGAGTGCCTTCGACAACTGGATCGACCACCAAAGCTTGCCTCCCAGGGGTGGCAATATGAGTCGGGTGATCAGATTGGTCGAATGTGATGGGTATTTGGGACCATTTCAGATAATTTGCTTTTGCCGGGGCAACCATGTTCACCTCTCGGTTAATGACTTTCAATCGACTCTTGCTTTCCACATCTGCAAAGATCATCAGAGTGGAGTTGATATGCGGATATCCTTCCTCACTGTCCTCCTTGTCTTCGGCCTTGTCCGACTCCTTCTCCTTGTCCTTAGACTGTTTTCCCTGAAACTGCTGGATCAGGAGTCGACATTGGCGAGTGGTATGCTTCGGGTAGATGATATTCCCCTCTTCGTCTTTCTTCGTGTGGATGTGACACGGCATATCCATCACGTCGTTCCCTTCTTTATCCTTCACCTTCTTAGGGTTCCAGGATCCTTTTGGTTTCCCTTTAAACTTTCCTTGAGTCACGGCCAGAGCCTCTCCAGGAGCTGCCGGTTCAGCCTTCCGCTTCTGTTTCCGACTGGTGTTTCCCTTTTCCGACTGGCTCGGCTTGTGCTTGCCGCTTCGGAGTCGGTCTTCTTCTTCGCCGTTGGCGTACTTGGTAGCAATCTCCATCATCCGACTCAAGGTCATGTCACCGGTTCGACCAAACTTCAAACTCAATTCTCTGTTCTTGACGCCATCTTTAAAGGCGCAGACTGCCTGATGATCAGACACATTCTCCACAGTATGGTGCAAAGTGATCCATCTCTGAATATACTCTCTGAGAGTCTCATTGGTCTTCTGCACGCAGACTTGCAACTCTGTCAGTCCAGCTGGTCGCTTGCAAGTTCCTTCAAACGTTCTGATGAACACTCGGGACAGATCTTCCCAAGTGTAAATGCTGCTAGGAGGTAATTGAGTCAACCATGCCCTGGCAGAACCTTCCAGCATGAGGGGCAAATGCTTCATGGCCACCTCGTCGTTCCCACCACCAATCTGAACCGCCACTCGGTAGTCCTCAAGCCAAGTTTCAGGCTTAGACTCACCAGTGAACTTGCTGACTCCTGTTGCCAACCTGAAATTGGGAGGGATAACTGCGGCTCTGATAGCTCTGCTGAAACATTCAGGACCAGAAACATGCACTCGACTGCTTGTGGGCGCATCTCTGTCGAGTCCGCCTCGATGGGCTCTGTTCCGGTCGACCAAACCTTGCACGATAATGGATCGCGCGTCGAAGCCTGGTTCTCTGGGGTCGACTGGAACTCTTCGCCCCGTACTGAACTGACGCCTGTCATCTTGCTGCCGAGGAGCGTAAGACCCACCCCTCGGAGGGGAATTGGGCACTCGACGCCTATCATCTCGGTCGAGTCGGTCACCATATTGGTCTCGCCGATTCTCGCGCCCTTCACGCCGCGGAGGCGATCTGGGGCTGTGAGCCGACTGAACCGTATTTGCAGCGACGGATCGACTGTGAATTCTGTTGCGCGACTACGACACGGTCGAATTCTGATCTCCTGCTGCCCGGAGCAGATCCCTGATCTGCATCAAGCCTCTGCCAGCTTCCGACTGAGAAGGCTGGATGGACTCTGCTATACGGGTCGCAGCTGCTAAATTCTGGATTGGGGTTCGATATACCTGAGTCGGCGGGAAGAGTTGACGTCGACTGGTGTCGGGAACTCGTTGCCGCGCGCGCTCGTCGAGTGCTCGCTGAAGATTCTCCAGGCGAGTGCGTTCGGCCAAATTGGCCAAACGCGCCTCCTCCAAGGCGCGAGCCTCGGGGGTTTCTCCTGCGATGGGAGTACGCAGGGCATCCATGTTCCTGCGGTGAAGTTCCTCTCTTTGCAGAGAGTCGAGTGGCTCGGGCTGGTACTCTTCATGGTCTCGTGCGGGGTCGCCTCCGTCGCCTGCTCCACCATCACGGGCGAAGCCAGGGGGACTGCGGGGCCCGTCGACCATTAGGATTTCCGCCGCAGGATCACTGCTATCGCACTCGGATGCGGTCTCTACGGAGCCAGTCGACAGATCGAACAAGCCGTAGAGAGATTCGTCGGGCTCGATTGCCGCAAATTGGGTGGTGGCCGTCTGGCGAGCCACCGCGTGCCTCACCCACCGCTGAAGCCTCGACCGGCCCGAGCGCTTGCGCTGGTGGGAGACCGGGAGGGTGGCCGATGGGGGAGTCGACCGATACGGGGTCGACGGTTGCCGCAGCAGAACGCCGCGGACACATGCGCGAAAATGCGTCGCACCGCGGACGGGGAGCGCATCGACGTCGAGTGGAGCCTCCTGGAGCCAGGCGGAGTCGTCGGCGACGAAGGTGAGAGCACCGAGACGGATCTCTCGGCCCTCGACCAAAACTCCAGCAGCCACCATGATGAAAGTACTCGGAAGAATCGCAACTTCTCCACAAAATCGCTAAAACACCTGCCCCAAGGTGGGCGCCAACTGTCGTGGTTCTAAGCCTGACAGTAGAGTGGGGGGTAGGTATGGAGAGGCAAGGTCCTAGCTATGGAGAAGTTGTAAACACAAGGGATGTACGAGTTCAGGCCCTTCTCGGAAGAAGTAAAAGCCCTACGTCTCGGAGCCCAGAGGCGGTCGAGTGGATTATGTGTATATGAGTTACAAGGTACCGAACCCCTCTACCTGTGGAGGGGGGTGGCTTATATAGAGTGCGCCAGGACCCCAGCCAGCCCACGTAGGAGAGGGTTTAAGGTGAGTTAAGTCCGGGGCGTTACTGGTAACGCCCCACATAAAGTGTCTTTACTATCATAAAGTCTACTTAATTACAGGCCGTTGCAGTGCAGAGTGCCTCTTGACCTTCTTGTGGTCGAGTGAGTCTTCGTGGTCGAGTCCTTCAAGTCAGTCGAGTGAGTCCCTCGTAGGTCAACTGGAAGGTGATCTCTTCTAAGGGTGTCCTTGGGCAGGGCACTTAGATCAGGTCTGTGACCCTACCCTAGGTACATGACCCCATCACGGGGCTCGACGCCGTTCGAGGAGGCGAGCTGCTCGACGTGGCAGCGTACGAAGTACGACGTCCATAGCGTGTTGCTATCGGGGGCGTACCTCGGCTGGTTGCACACCTCCTCTGTCAGCGAGGACCGCATGCGCGCGATCTCGGCGCGTCGGGCAGCGCCGGTGGCACCGGGACTCCGCCGGCGCTCAGCTTCCACGTGCGCGGCCGCCGAAACAGTGTCTTTGCCTGGAACGACGCTCGATGCATGTCCGGCGGTGCCAGGTAGTCGGCCTCATAAAGGAGCCGTGCCTCGTCCTCATACAGGTGGCGACGACCGAAGCCATTAGCCGTCGCATCATCGCTTGGGTAAAGCTCGGCCATGCTCGGTCGAGAGGGGTGTCGGCAGCGAGAGGAGGAGCTCGCTCGAGAGTGTGTGTGTGCTCCCCGACGAGGGAGCTTTTTATAGCCGAGCTTGGGCGGTGGGTTGGCGGCCGACGTGTGTATGCGTGGCGGGATCGGGCGGGACGCGCGTTGCCGCGCCTTCACTGTGCCGCCCGTGAGGCATCAATGGAGGCTGACCAGCGCGACAGCTTTGGCATTGATTCCTCGCGGGAATCGAGGCGATGAGGATGACGTTGCGCCGTGGTCGCTGACTCAGCGGGCCCGCCGTTCTTTCGCGCCAAAAAGATTCCTCGGGCACCCCCCAACGCGTCGGGTTTGGCCTAGGTCCGCCGGCGCGAGTTTAGGGCCTAACCGGTGAAAATTGGGTTCCTGGAGGCGCGACTGGGCCGTTTTTTCAGCACTGGTGCTAAAAAGGGGCCTTGGGGGGCCTGTTAGGGGCGCGGTTGGAGATGCTCTAACCGAAGGCATTTGGGGGTCTGTTTTGTTGCCTGCATGACACTCAGCCGGGCTTTGGAGATCTAATTTTGAGTCATTTGGTTACCCGTGTGTGTATCTGTACCCGTAATAGCATGATATTCAAAGCAACTCAGGGTCTAACCCTGGAGAAACGGCTGAATAAATCGTTCCAGCTAGTCTGGCCCGATCGAGCGCAAGGACGGCAGGCGGCTGAACACGCGCGGACCGACTAGAGACACCACGTTGTTGTTCGCCATAAATTCCCTCATTCATATGTCACCGCTCACTCTCCCCTCTCTCACTGGCGGCGGTGGGCATCGGCGGGTCGAAGATCTAAACGGCGACCACCGGCCTCATCACCCTTTTGTCAATGGTGGTAAGCCCTTACCTGGCAGATTTGAGGATCTATATAGGCATCGATTTAGATTTGGATGCCTCGATTTGGGTGACCATTTGGGTTTAGAATCATATTTAGGATTTCATACACCTCGATTAGGGTGTGGATATGGGATCTGATTTGGGTGTGGATATGGGACACTCGAATAACGGTTTTAGAGCAAATACGATAAGATGATGTAGGCGGGCGGTAAGACATTAAATATTATATTCTTGCTTGCTTGGAAGAGAGAGAAGAAGAGAGAGAAGAGAAGCGGGCTACTAGTTAACAGCCGGCTGCAGCACGTGCTCCTAGGTACTTTGTGAGAGAGTGGGGTGGCCCATGTATCAACAAAGTAGTACATATTTATATCTAGCTATTATACTTGTTGGCTATAAGCTTGACTATATGTGACATGACAACATCATATAGCCAGCAACTGGCTATATTATTAACCATGCTCTTATAGGGCTCGAATTGGTATGTGTGATGTTCTTGTTGTTGTAGTAGATGCACATATTTTTCATGATTAGTCCATGATATTTTGTTACATGCCTTGATCTTGTTCAATTTGATTAGTGGGACGAGAGCCCCAAGGCAAAGAGGTTGGTAAGGGCAGTGCATCGCAGTGTTCGCAGAGGCATCGGGGGAGGCCAACCAAAGCCAACCATTTTCGGGTTTTTTTTTTGAAAAGGGGGGCTCCCTGGCCTCTCGCCCTACCACGTCTGTAAGTTCGGAGCTGGTTCGAGCACGACGACCATCTCGGAAGTGGCGGCGATTCTCCGTCTAACTCCAAAGGGGGCTCCCAACCCTCTCGCCCTACCACGAAGGGTGCCGATCCGTCGAGAGAAGACGCTCCCACAGTAGGAAGGTGTAAGGGTTCTAGAGGTGTGGAGTATGACACCAACTGGTAGATGACTGAGGCGACTCGGGCGGCGCCCGCGGCGACCACCGCGAATCGGCCACCGGGGCCTGCAATCCCTTCCACAAGGCATGTAGGGGGGGCATTTCTGGGTCCTCGCAGGTTCGGATGACGAGGAGGATCCAGCCGGCACATCACCGGTCGACTACTCACCGACGCCATCCGACGTGATTTACGAGGCCTTCGCCCCTGGTTATTCGGAGGAAGAGGTGGTTGCGTTGGTCGACGAGATTGTGCCGGCCGAGGATCCGGCACGGATCGGGCTGTGTTCTGAGGACAGGATGGAGGTTGTTCGCCTGATCATTCACCGGAGGACGGCGGCGACGGCGATCCGGCCTTGGAAAGGGCCTCTACCTAAGGTTAGTATCCAACCCCTATCTTTATCAGATTTCTTCCCGCACGATGATTGGAGCCAACCATTTTCGTGAGTCCAACTCACTTCTGCAAGGTGATTCTACTGCCGATCTCCAATGGCTTGGTAAACACATGGGCGCCTTCCCAAGGGAGATCAAACTCACGAAGAACACCGACTTCACCTAGAAGGTCAAGCTCGGGAGATCAACGAGAGACTAACCATGGATCATGGGTGAGCCGAAGCGGCTTCGCCATTGCTCACTAGCTCCAGATCGGCTACCTCATAACCTTCAAGGCGATTGTCCTCGACCTTTCCGGAGCAGAGGTGGTTGCCTTGTGCGCCTCACACAACGAAGCACTTGCCTTGATCCCCCGAAGTTTAATGTGTTTTCGTTAGTCCGTCGGTCTATGACAATCTACTTATAACCACGGCGGCTTCCGTACACCAATGCCCGGTCACCAGACCACCAACCAGTGGGGGACACGAGGCACGGAAACGCTTCCAGAAATGCTCGAGCACAAAGTAGCGAACCGATAACATAGTTTCCGCAGCGACTTTGGCTGCGCCCCGTTCGTTTCCCTTGCTTTTTCTCTTGAGATGAGAGGATTTTTGTTGCTTTCTTCCGTCGTGCTTCCTGCTCCATCCATCCATCAGGAGGAACAATATCAGGCGGCATGGCACGTACTGTTGCCTGCATATCCTCCATCCCACCGATTTTGATCAATCAGTTGGCTCGTTTTTTATCATCATTCCTCTTGTTTTCTTCTCATTTTCGGCTTTCAGCGAGTGAGAGCGAGACACTTTTTCTGTCACCGTTTAGAAAAAGGGTGACGCTTCCTACAGTTCGCAGGCCGCTTTGCAATCCCTACCTCATCAAATGGAACGGCAGTACGGTTGCAAACTTATTCATTCATGGATCAATAATACATCATCATGTTCATACAGTTATAATTCAGAGCCCACCGAAAAACAACAAAATATGTTCAGAAAACAAACAGGCAGAAAGAAAGAACAAACAGAGAAAGTTCTTGCCAAATTGTATCAAGACAGTAAAATTCATCAGTACTGAAACTTGAGGAAAACTTCCAAATACAAGCAGTCCAACAGATCCAGATGCATACAGTTCCCAAGGACTGTTCAAGGAAACGACAGGCAGTCAATAACTTCTGAGCCAACGACACTACCACATTACACGACATATGAAACTTAACTTTACACGGGCTAATCATATATGTACACTGACATGGATGGATGGAGCACAACAACACAGCCCTACTACTTCAGCTCTGCTAGGCACAGATTAGTGCGGGGGGACACCATACTACTACGGAGGGGGATAAATTTAACAACAAACAACGAAAAACGGGGGGCAAGTCATGACGACGGCGATGAAGATGAAGGCAATCTGTATGTTGTTGACGTTGCTGTGACAGATATTGTAAGATGTATGTATATCATGCCACTTTTGCTAGGGCGGTCTCGGTCTAGAAATCTGTCTTCAGGAGCTTGGACACTGGCTTCACGTTTATTAAACCAAAGGGAATTGGTTGCTCCACTTGAATGTAGTCCTTCGTCGACAGGACCTGTCAATGGAGAGGAGAGCATGTGAGTACTGGCGGCCTGTGATGGGTGGTACGATCCCATGCGACACGGGGTTCAAACAACCACACTCGGCACAAGATCTAATTCAAAAGATGTTACAGACCGGGACGATTCAAACGCATGGTGCTGGCAGCATGTTCATGGAAGATGTTCAATGTAAAATGCTATGATAAATGGAGATGAAACTACGAAATGCGGCCTACTTGCCTCCACACACCCTTTTCTATAATGGGTAAAAGGCAAAATAAGGCACAAGGACCATGAAGCAAAATTGATGACGTACCAAGGTCTCGAAGAACATCCTTGAGGCTTCTTTCCTAGACTTTCCATTTACCAGATGATCAATGACAACATTCTTTCTCCCCCGACCAGACTCTTCATCGAATAGAGTCTTGAGATATCTTGCAACACCCCTGCATATATAAATAGCAACACACGGTGAAAAAAACTGGGAAAGGTCTGAACGCAAGTCTGAAGGAATTAAAATCAAGTCCATCCGTACTTGGTACGAGAAGACCAGCCACTAAGTGCATCATGAGACTGGAATTCGTCAGGATTTGGCTCATCATCATCATCATCAAGATCAATTGCCTCATCAAAGTCCCCATCATCATCATAGGGTAGAAAATCTGAAACGATATACAGTAAGAACTATGTTAAAAGCTTAATAAATCTCTCGCAGCATAAGACCGACATTGTAAGCACATGATTGGGAAGAACTTCATGACATAGTAAGCACATGAACTTCATGTACTATAATACTCCCTCCGTTCCCAAATATTTGTCTTTCCAGACATTTCAAATGGACTACAAGTCTACAACATACGGATGTATGTAGACATATTTTAAAGTGTAGATTCACTCATTTTGCTTCATATGTAGTCACTTGTTGAAATCTCTAGAAAGACAAATATTTAGGAACGGAGGAAGTATTAGTTAATAAAATGGATCTGGGCATCCTCGTCCGCAACATTTGTGAATCCGGTGACACAGGAGAAAAGGTGTCATGAAAATACATGGGATATGCTTTTTCTGATACAGCCATAATGAATCCACTAGGGTACAAATTCATGGTTCTTATCTGGACAGAAGAATTACCTGTGTCGACACCATGAATTGCACTTCCAAAATCCTGTAATTTAAACCAAATACCAATTACGATCTGGCTTTAATGACTATGAAATAAAACAGTGCATGTAGTTGCATTGCAGGATGTGCCAGAAGCAGCATTCCGTAAGTGTGTATAATAGTACAAACTTCTAGGTGGACTTACACTGCATTCCTTCAGTGCAAAGTCATGCCCAGTGTTGTCCATGTCCGTGAAGTCATGCTCCGTGTTGTTCATGTCCGTGAAGGATCCTGCATTGTTTCCTTGAAAGCCAGAATTTTCTCCCATGGCCGACACAGCATTCTCATCCTCTGTTGGTTGAGGAAAACCAGAGGCATGTTCAGTGAATTCTAGTCCAGTAATCTCAGAGGTGGGCATCTCCTTATCCTCAAAAGTATTAATATCACTGCGAACAATGTCACTCAATTCCCCTTCCCGGTAGTCTTGCGCACAAGCTGGACCAGAACTATGCAAAGCAACGTCTGGAGCATCTGTTATAGTAGCAGAATCATGGGTTATGTCATCTTGTACAAAGAGAGGTGTATCAGCATTTGTATTCCTCTGCATATCTGCTGAAGCATCTTGATGGCAATCCTTATCCAGTGTATCAACATGAGCAGTAATGTTTGCAGCAGCATTTGTTTCGTCAACAAGTGGGATTTCTTTCCCGGCACCAAACTCAGTTACTTTTTCAATGTTGTTATCACGTTCATCAGATGGCATTTGCAAACCAAATGAAGCTGTAGCGTCAACTGTATCAGTTGCTTCTTGTGGTGTAGCATCTAATTGAGCACCATCTGGTAGTCCCATATGAAGTTGGTGATCAAGAGCTGCACTGTCATTTGCACCAGAGATGCCAGCGTTGTGAGCTCCATCTGGTAGTCCCAGATCAAGAGCTGCACTGTCATTTGCACCAGAGATACCAACGTTGTGAGCTCCATCTGGTAGTCCCATGTTTAGTTGGTGATCATGAGCTGCAGTGTCATTTGCACCAGAGATGCCAACGTTGTGAGCTCCATCTGGTAGTCCCATATTCAGTTGGTCATGAGGAGCTGCACTGTCCTTTGCACCAGAGATGTCAACGTTGTTGGTATCTGGTAGCACCATATGAAGTTGGTGATCAAGAGCTGCACTTTCCTCTGCACCAGAGATGCCAACATTGCTGTTATCTGCTGGGATAGTTTCAGACATGTCTACTTGTCGTTGATGTTCCCTGTTATGTACGGTGAATTGAGAAACAGACTCATAGGTTCGATAGTGTAAATCGTTCAGGTCCTTGTGCATACCTAATTGGGAAGCAAAACATCCATGAGTAAAGAGTGGAAACATGGAATTAACACCAGTTACACACAACCACTAAATACTATAGAATAATACTAAGATGGTAAGAGTAATAGACCAATTAACTTCTGCTTAATTTGCTTCCTCTGGGGCGACGAGAGAGGATACAGAAAATTGAAAACAATTTAGAGAACTTACAGGAAAATATAGGCTCGCGGAATATATCATCTTCAAGTGAACCTTTCTCGATCATCCATATTTCAGTACGGGTGCATGGAGCCTTTCTACGGATGCGCCTTATATCCTCAGTACTAATCAACTGCTGTCGTATAATACTGGAGAAGGGAAGAATCAATAAGTGAGCTAACAGTAGAACATTACTTGGACGAAATGGTTTGTACTATTCAGTGATTGTATATTCTATGAGTGTATTACAGTGGAATTGTACGCTGAATAATGACAGTCTGATAAAGAAAGGTAGCAATAGCACACTTGTGAAGGTGCAATAGCTTGGCAAGAACATTTCTTACAGGACTTGCAAACTCAAAAGCATGCCATAATTCCTCCACTGCTCACCCAATGACAAGAATGTCATAATAAGAAAACCTTAACGAAAAGTGCAGCATGTTTTCTTTAGGAGAAAGAAACAAAAATTATACAAAGAATTTCTTGAAATGGTAAGAGGTATAAGAATTAACAGGTATATCGCACCGAGGGGAATGATTAATGTTTTACTAGCAATGGTCTTTGTTTCTACTACAGCTGATTAAGACAAGAATTAAGTTAAGGAACCAAGGATCCAAGGAAAGATCATCGTATTCATTTTGGACCAGGAAGGAAGTGACGGTAACAAAACAAGGACACAACAATAGGTTTTGAAAGGATAGTCACACAGTTTCCACAAACAAGTTCATTAGAGGCAGGCAATGAAGCATATACGTACTCAGCATGTATAACCATGGCATCATCCATTTTCACTCTTCTCTTGGGTGTCCTGGTCTTGGGTGTCAATGCGGTCTTCGGTGTCAACCTTTGGCGTTTTGAAGTTGATGCATTAGGTGGTAATGGTGTTGAATCAAGCACCAATCCAGGGGTTCTTCTACCAACTAATACAAAAGGATGTAATTAGACAACACAGGAAGATGATGCAACAAAAATTCTGTGGATTAAATTATCCATACCTAAAATGGATGCCAGTATATCATCATCGTTAGGAATAGCATCGGTGGTTCTTTGACCATGTGGTCTGCTGGACAAATTTTCAGTAGTCCTACTCTCTGGAGCTGGCATGCTATCCTCCAAGTGACGTTTTCTGCTACTAAGGCTACCTATTTTGTTACTTCCATCAGATTCAGTGATTCCTTTCTCTGCAGTTAACTGCCCCAGATCATTTGTCTGGTGGAATCCAATATATGGAGCTGAGAGCATTCTCTCGCGTTCTGGGAAATGTGAGTTGAACATGTCATTTGGTCTATCATTATATGACATGTATTGCGGTGTTGTTCCAGTGTTCTGTTGGAAAGCTGCAGTTGATATATTACTGTGTGTCATTCCTGGTGGCATTTCTTGTAAGTTATGTCCGAGAAACACATTAGGAGCATGCAGATTATACCCTGCCAAAAAACATATTAAAGGATCAGATGGCCACAAAAATTCCGACTTTGAAAAGACAAAATAATACAATAAAGTCAACTCTACCTTGCACATTTACTGATCCCTCATTAAAATGTGTTGGATGCCCTGTCACGTGTGGCTCGGTAGGACCACTAGGCCTACCCCAACTTGCTTGGGACAAGAAGCTTTGTTGTTGTTGCCCTGTCACCCATGGCTCGGTAGAACCACTAGGGTATGGCTCTACAGATACATTAGAAGTAAGAAAATTATACCCTGCCAAAAACATGGTAAAATATCAGATGGCCACAAGAATTCTGACACTTCGAAAAGAAAAACAATAAAGTCAACTTTACCTTGCATGTTGTTTACTGACCCCTCATTGAAATGTGTTGGATTCCCTGTCATGTATGTCTCGGTAGAACCATTAGCGCGTGGCTCTGAAGTATTCTGAACAAATGGCACACTTCCCATGGTTGCTTTAAAAGGCAGTGTTTGACCTGATACAGCTATATCCTCAGTATTTACCACCAATTTATCAACAGTAGCCACCAGGTTTGATGTTTGTGGTTCTGGTGGCATATCCACAGTTGCAGAGTGTTGCCTCAGAAAATCCATCTCCCGTACAGCACGAGAAGACTCAACTTGCACAGGCTCAGACAATCTAAATTCAGCCATCTGAGAACCAACAGCGTCATTAGCATGTGCTGCACCTGGATGGAGAAAATCTGAGGGTGGAACAGCAAAATTATGCTGTACAGCACCAGAAGACTCAACTTGCACAGGATTAGCCAATCTAAATTCAGTCATCTCAGGACCAACAGTATCATTAGCATGTGCTGCACCTGGATGGAAAAAACCTGAGGGTGGAGCAGCAAAATTCTCCTGTACAGCACCAACAGCATCATTAGCATTAGCTGTAGCTGAATGGAGAAAATCTGAGGGTGCACCGGAAGACTCAACTTGCACAGGATTAGTCAATCTATATGCAGACATCTCAGCGCCAACAGCATCATTAGCATTTACTGCAGCTGAATGGAGAAAATCCAAGGGTGGAGCTACAGCACCAGAAGACTCAACTTGCACAGGCTTAGCCAATCCAAATTCAGCAAACTCAGCACTAACAGCATCATTAGCATTTGCTGCAGCTGAATGGAAAAGATCTGAGGATGGAGCGGCAAGATTCTCCTGTGCTGCATCGGAAGACTCAACTTGCACAGGCTTAACCAAGCTAAACTCAGCAATCTCAGCACCAACAGCATCATTAGCATTAGCTGTAGCTGAATGGAGAAAATCTGAGGATGGAGCGGCAGGATTCTCCTGTGCGGCACCAGAAGACTCAACTTGCACAGGCTTAGCCAATCCAAATTCAGCCATCCCAGCATCATTAGCATTTGCTGCAGCTGAATGGAGAAAATCTGAGGGCGGAGCAGCAAAATTGTCGATCTTTGCAGTTTCCTCGTTGCTTGATGGTGAAGCTTTCCGCTGCGGACTCAGAACAGGACTTTCATGCACTCTGGAAGGAACTGTTTCTTCCATTAAGCCAGGTGTAGCCGGGGCTTGAGCGCTTACAAACTCAGGAGAGGCAGGAGAGGCAGGAGATGCAGGATCATCACAAGGGAAGGGACTAGGCTGGTAGTATGAAGAAGATGGCCCCGCGTCACCTTCATTGTGGAAAAGCATATCATTCAAATCAGGGGTACGCAAATTGTAACCAGTCCAGTTAGGAATATTGTTTCTTAAATCATCTGCATTCGATTGATTTTGCTTGCTGGAACTAGAAGGTTCATCATCCATTTTGTTATATGCTTCAGCCTCTTCATCTTTACTTGGGTTATCGTCAACATCCATATCAGTAGGATGAAGTGATGATTGACCTTGAATGAGGATACTGGAGAGACAAAAAGAACACAAGGAATGTCAATGTAGCAAAATAAGAGCAAAAAGGCAAGATGCAAGGCATTGCCACTTCAAAAATGCCTAGGTAACTAAGTAGTGAAAAATGTTTTCATGGTATGCATGACAAATCAATGAAAACTGCAACTCAGCGTGCACACAGTTACACCCTCCATCCCATAATATAAGATGTTATTACAACCAGTACATTAGTTGTAATAACATCTTATATTATGAGACAGAGGGAGTAACATATATGGAAGGACATCTGGACATATGGAGGGAGTAACTGATCTTATAGTAGGCTTACAATATAAAGTTTGACACTGAAATCAAAGTAAACACTAAACAGCCTGGAGAAACGTAAAATCATTCTTGGAAACTACGAAAGTGAACCCCTTTAATGAGAGCCCAAATACAGGCCATGCAACCGGGCAATATAACAGATTCCAAGAGAAGTCAATGGACCAATGGGATTAGTGTTCAAAAGACAAAAGATGCGAATTTACCCATCACCAGATTCGAGTTGAATTGGATCATCCTTCGCCAGCAATAATTCCTGGGGATAAAAAAGGTCAGCATTTGAAAGAGAGTTTAATTAAGTCAGTCACATGATGTAAAGAAGACACAGAACTTTACAATCTTTGACTTGCATAAGCGACCTTAATTTCAATGAATTGGCACATTTATTATGTAAGTAACGGAAAATAAGCCAATATAAATGCCCTTTTCAAAAGAATTAGCAGATTAATTATGTAAGGAACCAAAAATAATCCAATACAGCTGGAAGACAAGTGCATATAATTTCAATAACAAATCAATGCATGGCACACTCAGAACCATTGACCAACTCTCCAATGTCATCCTCCAAATGATCCTATAAAAATCTTAAGCCTTAACAGCAGGCAGACTATAAGGTGCAATGTGCACCACAAATGTTTGCAGCACACACATGGAAAAAGGTTCATTAAGTTAAGATTACCTCCTCCAAATCGAAACCCATATGTGAAGAACTGCCATCACCAAATCTTTCTGCACATTCAGATATGCTTAAATTATTAACAGATAAGTTCATAATTTGAAAAGTAAAAGATGTGAACACAGAAAGGACCAACCATCTAAACCAAATTCAGATGTTGAATATCCTGTTCTCTCTGGGTTGTCTTGCAGGGTAATCTGTTCTTTTGAGCTTACATGATGATCAATGTCCCTGGAGCATGGTGGGAAGTCTTTAGACAACTAAAGAGCATATTTTAAACAAACCTAAATCACCAAGAGTAGTGACCTTACCCCTGAAACTCAGCCTCCGGTAACTCAAAATCATCAAGATGGAATGTCTCAGGGAGTGTTATAGAATGATATGGAGCAGTTGATTCTTCAGGGGGGAGATCAACAGCCGCAGACCTAAATGCTTGTTTTATCTTGAGCAAGGCTTCACTGCAATCATGAAATAAGTAGTTGACCTTCCGAGAATAGATTCTGACCACGCCTACCATAAGATGGCTGGACAACCGCAGCGCAATTGGAACCTCAGGGAATATAATTGAATCTGCGCGAATATTCATAATTAGCACTCAGCTAAAAAAAAGAGAACATGGCACAGAGAAATGAGAAATATCAGGACAAAACAGCATTTCTATTGAAAAGTATATCAATTGCCCATAGGATTGTTTCAGAGATGTGTGATGGGTTGCCCTGTCCAACTGACTCATAGTACAGTAACAAACTTACAACATTCTCTAGTTCCTTCAAAGTAAGTATGCGCCAGTCATAAATAGCTGGTTTTTTACTTTGTGAGATAAAACCTTCCTGTGATTACCCACCAAATTGTTGATTAACTAGAAATATTAAAGCCGTGTGAGAGATCATTGTTTCCATATACTGGAAACTCGAGATAAATCTTCTCACTGATTAACTTTCTAAGCTGATGCTCTTACTCAGGTGATGCTTTACCCGTGATTTGTGATTACCTGTGCCATCTGTTCATGAATAAGTTTGATTACATGCGTCAAGGACACAGTTTATGGAGTGCGATGGGCGATCAAAATGATAAGAGCCTACAGCAAATAATGCCAGAAAAGTAGCATTGGCATGAGACCAAAAGCGTCCTACCTGACACTCGGCCGTTTGACTCATGACATAGTAGACTACTTCCGGCAAGGCGTCAACAAAAGATAAACTATCCACACATAGATTCCTTTTTCCATTAGAGAAAATTACACCCACCATTTTTTTGCCATAATGATAATCGTTAACAGGGAATTCCATAATGATAACTGGCAACAGGCAATACCCCTGGGCACAAAAATGTATGTGCATGCCAAAAACCAGACAACAACAATTCTGTAGAAATCTTCTACGTTAAAAAAAGAAAAGTAGACATGATTTCTTGTTAGAAATTCTACGGCTTCATTTCCGCTTGTAAAACATGTAATTATGCTATGCCTGTGATGGCACAATAAAAAATGTTACAGGGAATTGGAATAATATTTCTATTGGTCTTGCTTACCTCAAAATGACATCATTATAAACCTAGCCTAGTACTACCTGAAAGTAGCAGGAAAATAACCATATACATCTCTCAGGTTTGCTGCGCAGCGCACAACTAGATGAAGCTTTCTTGGGTTAACTTTGAAGCCTTATTTGTCTCACTCCAAGGTTTCTCGTCACAAAGTGCTACACTTACATATCGTGAAGACACAGCCCAATCATCACTCAAAACTCCAATAATAATAGGCTTGTGGATTACTACCGCAAATACACTCACAGATCACTTGAAAGTTAAAAAAGTTTACGGCTTTCAAGCAATAAATAACTCAATAGCATAGCAATACACATGCTGGTCAGTTCCTTACTTCCTATTTTGCAGGCTTTATTTCAAAAGTGCGTCAAAGCTAATGTGCACATTTACTAGAAGTCTACCCTCTCGCTTTATACTTCATTTTAGTAGTACATGTACAACAAAGAATCAAATTATCTGTATCAAGAAAACTAAAACAAATAGCCATTTGTGAAGGTTAATTTGAAACAGCCGATGTTAAAGAAAACTCTCATATGTGTACTTCTCAAACATGGTCGGCACGTGGGGGTTCTGAAATGTTGCTATTCATCGCATGCACAATGCATAAATACACTTCCCGGAAACAGATACAACAAAACACGAAAAACTAGTCAAGGAGTAGTATGGCTAGAAAGGTGAACTATTATCCTTAGGCTATAGCCCGTAGACAAGTACACATGAGACACGAGGCATCAGGAAGCTGCTAACATTCTCGGACTATAAGCTTTACGTAACCACTATGATAGACTTTACAAGTCCACCAGTACCTAGTTCTCGAAACAAAGCCCACAGATAGCCGTGGATACAAAAATCTTAGACCTTTGCGACTCTTGGTGACCCAACGGCTAGTGAGGATCAAGGTGACATCTCCTTTCACTCCTAGTGAGCAATGAACCACAATAGGAAAGCTCTAAAAGCATGGCTCTTTTCAAGATCCCATCGAGACTATATAGAAATGCACCTGGACCGTTAACATTACTACTTAACTAACAACTCAAATGTGTTCAAAACTTCTACATAGTACTCAGGCAGTAGCAAGGAGATAAATACCATGTACTAGTACAATACCAGTAATCCAGCAGTCGAGCATATACAAAAAAAAACAGCTTGTTGGCATGCTCAGCAACTAATCAGACGTCCGCTGGCGACGACTGGGAGCTGGTTAGGCTAGCAGACGGCAAAAAGGTAACATCTTTACTAATCCACTAGCAATAACTAAGCAATAACTAGGCAATAAGCATACATCAACGCCATAAACACGCCAAATATGGCAAATTTTAAGTGTTGACAGATACAGCAGCAATGAAATGAGCGTTAGCAAAAGGAGCATATTTTTCTGCCACTCTGCCTGGCAGCCAGGGCAGATCCGAGAGAGCTTGTGAGGCAGCGGAAACCACCCACCTACGGAGACGCCGATGTCCGTGTCCGTGACCTGGTTCTTGCGCAACTTACGCTCCAAGTGCGCGGCGATCCATATGGTCCCGAGCGGGCCCTTCTTGGCCAAGATGAACTGGGAGTAGAACATCTCCGGCTCCCCTCCGCAGCACTCAGACGGAACGGAGCACGAAACCCTAGCCTAGCCTAGCCTGAGCTCAGCTCAGCTCACCTCAGCTCCCCGACGGACGGGGAAGAGCAAGCAAGCTCCGGCGTTCACGACATCCCCCCTGCCGCCGGAAATCCAGGCCCTAGGGAGAGTGAACCCGCAGCTCGCCGCGGCCGGACGCTCCCCTCCGGCTCCAATCGCCCGGAACCGCGAGCTCCGGGAGGGCGGAATGCGAAATGGAAACCCTAATCTGGCGGTGGGGAGCTGGCGTACGGGCGGTTAACCCTAGAATTGGGCGGAGCTGGGGGGCGGGGCGCGCGGGAGGAGGTGGGGATCTGGGGATTCGGCGGGGGCGCGGGCGATTGAGGCGAGCGATTTGGGAAAATTTGGAATCTTTGGGGGAGCGGAGCGGGGAGTTGAACTTGACAGTGTGTGGGCGAGCGACCTGCTGTGAGGGGGGAGAAAGCTCGACGAAGCAAAAGTGCTACACGCTTCGCCGCCGCACCCCCTAGGAGTTTATAAATTACCATTTGGCCTCTCGCGCTGCTTGCCTCGGGGGCGTTTCTGTTCGTTGTGGGATAAGCTAGGGGGCGTGGTGTAAAACATGCGAGTTGGTAATAAATGCGCGGTTGCCGGGGCAAGAAACCCGCGCGAGAATATCGTGCGGTCGTGCCGCCGCCGTCGGATCCGGCGACACGGGGTATCCTGTCCGTACGACCGTGTCGTGGGAGGGTCGTATCGTATCGGGACAGCGGCACGCACGTCTCGCGCCGTGCAATGGAAGCTACTACTGCTTCAGGCAGGCCGGTTCAGGCGCCTGTTTTCGGCTAACTGGTTCGTGCCAGCCACGTAGTCCCTCCGGCCCGGTACAGAGGCCCGATATGGAAATGCGAGTGGTCAAGACAAAGGCGTGAATCTTGCAGGAATGTTCGGATGAGTTTTCGGCCAGGAGGCCAGAAATAGAAACCCAATGTGAAGTAATTGAGACGGGGCAAGTGAATTTTGAACAATTGTTTGGATTTATTTCCTTCCCAGATGCCAGATATACTAGAAGTGCAGGTAATTAAGAAGAGTGATTTTCACTCGTCTTGATGGCGGTTGCGATGGTGGAAAAATCTCTCCCTCGCTCCGCAGAAAAGGCTTCTCGTCCCGCTTCTTAAATGCATCGCTCGCCTTTCTCGGTCTAATCTTACGTCCGCGTGCCTAGCGGAGTCCCTTGGTGAATCAGGACGAGCCAGCGCTTTAGGTGTAGTTTGTTTGGTTGCTTGTGTTTGTGCTTAGAGGTGAGAAGATGCAAAGCACAACTCTTTAGTTGTGTGCAGGATTTGGTCTGCTCACCCCTTTCAAATGTGATGGACTTAGCACTCATTCGACAGCACATAACACGCTACGATCAATAGCAGCAAAAAAAACAGCAAGAACACAGCAAAACAGATGTTCCAACTTAAAAGTTCAGACCTAGACTACTTCAGTTCAAACTTGAGAGGTACATGGCCTGAGTGATGTCGCCGGCACAGTTGTGCTTCGAGCACCGGACCCTACAGATGTTCGAGGTGTTGGTGTTGAAGATCTACACCTTCAGCCCCAACCCGGAGAGTCTGAAGACTAGGAGGTTGGTGGGGACGATCTTGTGTCGGCGGCAGAAGTACTCCCAGCCACGCCCGAGCACCATGTGCCCCTTGAACATCTGCACCTGGACCCAGAACTCGCACCACTTGTTGGCGGAGAGGCTGACGACGCGGGGAGGGTCAAGGACCAGCCATTGCTTCATCACCGGCGTGAAGGCAAACGGGATGACGAGCATGGCGATGTCCTCCTGGTCATGAATCTGCACATACAACCTGATAGGTTCCCGTGCACCCTCCTCGTGGTTGGTCCTTAGCCTCCTGCCAATACCAAGCGGCATGCTCATGTAGTCCACCCTACCAGGAAGCACCACCCTCTTTAGCCACCGGTTTGTGGGGATGAGATCCTCCGCACCCTCTGCGTCGGCGACGACCTGCACTCCTCTGCCGGCTTTGTCCCACTTCGTCTTGATTATCTTACCAGCAAGGTGGACAACAGTTAGCAACAATGAAAGATGATCATTGGTAGTGTAAATGTCAATGATCAGAGCTAGCAATCATTAGTGCACATTGATCAAAGTTGACACTGATCAGTGCTAACAGTGTTCAGTGCTAGCAATGATCGATGCTAACACTGATCAAAGTTAATAATGATCAGAGTTAACACTGATCAATGCTAATAGTGATCAATGCTAACATTGATCAAAGCTAACAATGATCAGGGCAAGCAATGATGAGAGCAAGCAATGGTCGTTGCTATCATATCATTCCAAATGCACATGAACGTGCATTGTCCTACTCTGATCATGTATGTCATACTACTATTTTTGGCATTCAGGTATGTCCTACTACCATGCACACGCAATGTCCTATGTTGATCATGCATTCACATAGCCTAACAACAGCAAGAACAACATCCAACACACATGCATAGTGATGCGTCCATTTTGCATCATGCTTTTATATTGATAGTTATTGCATTATGGGCTGTTATTACACGTTATATCACAATACTTATGCATTTTCTCTCTTATTTTATAAGGTTTACATGAAGAGCGAGAATGTCAGCAGCTGGAATTCTGGACTGGAAAAGGAACAAATATTAGAGACCTATTCTGCACAACTCCAAAAGTCCTGAAACTTCACGGAGAATATTTTTAGAAAATATAAAAAATATTGGGCGAAGAAAGCATCAGAGGGGGGCCACCTGCCATCCACAATGATGGGGGGTGCGCCCTACCCCCCTAGGCGCGCCCAGAGGTCTTGTGGGCCCCCTGGCAGGCCCCGACGCCCATCTTCTGCTATATGGTGTGTTTTGACCTGAGAAAAATAAGAAGAAAGCTTTCGGGATGAAGCGGCGCCGTCTCGAGGCAGAACTTGGGCAGAACCAATCTAGGGCTCCGGCGGAGCTGTTCTGTCGGGGAAACATCCCTCTGGGAGGGGGAAATCATTGCCATCGTCATCACCATCGATCCTCTCATCAAGAGGGGGTCAATCTCCATCAACATCTTCACCAGCACCATCTCCTCTTCAAACCCTAGTTCATCTCTTGTATCCGATCTTTGTTTCAAAACCTCAGATTGGTACCTGTGGGTTGCTAGTAGTGTTGATTACTCCTTGTAGTTGATGCTAGTTGGTTTATTCGATGGAAGATCATATGTTTAGATCCTTAATGACAATTAATACTGCTCTAATTATGAACATGAATATGCTTTGTGAGTAGTTACGTTTGTTCTAAAGGACATGGGAGAAGTCTTGTTATAAGTAATCATGTGAATTTGGTATTCGTTCGATATTTTGATGAGATGTATGTTGTCTTTCCTCTAGTGGTGTTATGTGAACATCGACTACATGACACTTAACCATGAGTTGGGCCTAGGGGAAGGCATTGGGAAGTAATAAGTAGATGATGGGTTGCTAGAGTGACAGAAGCTTAAACCTAGTTTATGAGTTGCTTCGTAAGGGGCTGATTTGGATCCATATGTTTCATGCTATGGTCAGGTTTACCTTAATTCTTCTTTCATAGTTGCGGATGCTTGCGAGAGGGGTTAATCATAAGTGGGAGACTTGTCCAAGGAAGGGCAGCACCCAAGCACCGGTCCACCCACATATCAAATTATCAAAGTAACGAACGCGAATCACATGAGCATGATGGAAACCATCTTGACGTTAATTCCCATGTGTCCTTGGGAGCGCTTTGCTTTATATAAGAGTTCGCCCAGGCTTGTCCTTTGCTACAAAAAGGATTGGGCCACCTTGCTGCAACTTAGTTACTTTTGTTACTTGTTACCCGTTACAAATATCTTATCACAAAGCTATCTATCACCGATAATTTCAGTGCTTGCAGAGAATACCTTGCTGAAAACCGCTTGTCATTTCCTTCTGCTCCTCGTTGCGTTCGACACTCTTACTTATCAAAAGGACCATGATAGATCCCATATACTTGTGGGTCATCAAGACTCTTTTCTGGCGCCGTTTCCGAGGAGTGAAGCGCCTTTGGTAAGTGGAATTTGGTAAGGAAACATTTATATAGTGTGCTGAAATTTACTGTCACCTGTTACTATGGAAAATAATCCTTTGAGGGGCTTGTTAGGGGTATCTTCACCTTGACCAGAAGAGCAAAGAGTTGCTCCTCAACCTACTGAACCTACTGAAAATATTTATTATGATATTCCTTCGGATATGATAGAGAAACTGCTAGCTCATCCTTATGCAGGAGATGGAACATTACATCCTCATATGCATCTAATCTATGTGGATGAAGTTTGTGGATTATTTAAGCTTGCAGGCTTGCCCGAGGATGAAGTCAAGAAGAAGGTCTTTCCTTTATCTTTGAAGGGAAAGGCATTGACATGGTATAGGCTATGTGATGATATTGGACCATGGAACTACAACCGATTGAAATTGGAATTTCATCACAAGTTTTATCCTATGCATTTGGTTCATCGTGATCGGAATTATATATATAATTTTTGGCCTCATGAAGGAGAAAGTATCGCTCAAGCTTGGGGAGGCTTAAGTCAATGTTATATTCATGCCCCAATCATGAGCTCTCAAGAGAAATTATTATTCAAAAGTTTTATGCTCGGCTTTCTCATATTGATCGATCCATGCTCGGTACTTCTTGTATTGATTCTTATATGAAGAAGGATATTGAATTCAGATGGGACTTACTGGAAAGAATTAAACGCAACTCTAAAGATTGGGAACTCGAGAAGGTAAGGAGTCGGGTATAAACCTTAAGTTTGATTGCGTTAAATCTTTTATGGATACTAATGCCTTTCGTGATTTTAGCACTAAATATGGACTTGACTCTGAGATAGTAGCTTCTTCTGTGAATCATTTGCTACTCATGTTGATCTCCCTAAGGAGAAGTGGTTTAAATATCATCCTCCCATTGAAGTTAAAGTAGTAGAACCTATTAAAGTTGTAGAAGAAACTATTACTTATAGTGTTTATCCTATTGTTCCTACTACTTATATTGAGAAACCACCTTTTCTTGTTAGAATAAAGGATCATGCTAAAGCTTCAACTGTGGTTCATAAGAGTTATACTAGAACACCTACACCCCCTGAGCAAATTAAAGTTGAACCTAGTATTGCTATGGTTAAAGATCTCTTGGTTGATAATGTTGATGGGCATGCTATTTATTTCTGTGATGAAGCTTCTAAAATTGCTAAACCCGATACTAAAGATCAACATGGACTTGTTGTTGGCATGCTTGTTGTTTCTGTTAAAATAGGAGATCATTGCTATCATGGCTTATGTGATATGGGTGCTAATGTGAGTGCAATTCCTTTTACCTTATATCAAGAAAGTATGAATGACATTCCACCCACTGAGATAGAAGATATTGATGTTACTATTAAGCTTGCTAATAGAGATACTATATCACCAATTGTGATTGTTAGAGATGTTGAAGTCTTGTGTGGGAAAATTAAACACCCTACTAATTTTCTTGTTCTTGGTTCCCCGCAAGATGATTTTTGGCCCATTATATTTGGTAGACCTTTCTTGAATACTATTAATGCTAGGATAGACTGCGAGAAAGGTATTGTTGCTATTGGCTTAGGGGATATGTCTCATGATTTTAATTTCTCTAAATTTCATAGACAACCCCATGATAAAGAATTGCCTAATAAGGATGAAATTATTGGTCTTGCTTCTATTGTCGTGCCTCCTGCCGATCCTTTAGAACAATACTTGCTAGACCATGAAAATGATATGTTTATGAATGAAAGAAGGGAAATAGATGAAATATTCTTTAATCAAGGACATATTTTGAAACACAATTTGCCTGTTGAAATCCTTGGGGATCCTCCTCCACCCAAGGGTGATCCCATGTTTAAGCTTAAACAATTACCTGATACTCTTAAATATGTGTATCTTCATGAAAAGAAGATATATCCTGTTATTATTAGTGCTAACCTTTTAGAGCATGAAGAAAATAAATTATTGAAAACTTTGAAGAAGAACCATGTCGCTATTAGATATACTCTTGATGATCTTAAGGGCATTTGTCCCACCCTATGTCAGCACAAAATTAATTTGAACCTGATGCCAAACCAGTTGTTGATCATCAATGATGGTTAAATCCTAAGATGAAAGAAGTGGTAAGAAATGAAATACTAAAGCTTCCGGAGGCAGGTATAATCTATCATATTGCTTATAGTAAGTGGATAAGTCCCGTTCATTGTGTCCCTAATAAGGGAGGTATTACTGTTGTTCCTAGTGATAAGAATGAATTGATTCCACAAAGAATTGTTACAAGTTACAAGATGGTAATTGATTTTCGCAAATTAAATAAAGCTACTAGAAAAGATCATTACCCTCTACCTTTTATTGATCAAATGCTAGAAAGACTATCCAAACATACACATTTTTGCTTTCTATACTGTTATTCTGGTTTCTCTCAAATACCTATGTGAAAAGATGATCAGAAAAAGACCACTTTTACTTGCCCTTTTGGTACCCTTGCTTATAGACGTATGCCTTTTGGTTTATGCAATGCACCTGCTACCTTTCAAAGATGTATGACTGCTATATTCTCTAACTTTTCTAAAAAGATTGTTGAGGTTTTCATGGATGATTTCTCCATTTATGGAACTTCTTTTGATGATTGCTTAACCAACCTTGACCGAGTTTTGCAGAGATGTGAAGAAACTAATCTTGTCTTGAATTGGGAGAAGTGCCACTTTATGGTTAATCAAAGTATTGTCTTGGGGCATAAAATTTCTGAAAGAGGTATTGAAGTTGATAAATCTAAAGTAGATGTTATTGAAAAGATGTCGTGTCCTAAAAATATCAAAGGTATAAGAAGTTTCCTTGGTCATGCTGGTTTCTATAGGAGGTTTATTAAAGACTTCTCTAAAATTTCTAGGCCCCTCACTAATCTCTTGCAAAAAGATGTTCATTTTGTTTTTGTTCATGATTGTGTAGAAGCATTTGAAATACTTAAGAAGGCCTTGATTTTTGCACCTATTGTTCAGCCGCCTGATTGGAATTTACCCTTTGAAATTATGTGTGATGCTAGTGATTATGTTGTTGGTGTTGTTCTGGGACAAAGAGTTGATAAGAAATTGAATGTTATTCATTATGTTAGTAAAACTCTAGACAGTGCCCAGAGAAATTATGCTACTACTGAAAAAGAATTTTTAGCAGTTGTTTTTGCTTGTGATAAGTTCAGATCTTATATTGTTGATTCCAAAGTAGCTATTCACACTGATCACGCTGCTATTAAATATCTTGTGGAAAAGAAAGATGCTAAACCTAGACTTATTAGATGGGTTCTCCTGTTACAAGAATTTGATTTGCATATCATTGATAGAAAGGGAGTTGAGAACCCCGTTGCAGACAACTTGTCTAGGTTAGAAAATGTTCTTGATGATAGCTTTCCTGATGAACAATTAGCTGTCATAAATGCTTCTCAGAATACTTCATGGTATGCTGATTATGCTAATTACATTGTTGCTAAATGTATACCACCTAGTTTCACATACCATGAAAAGAAGAAGTTTTTCTATAATTTAATACATTACTTTTGGGATGACCCACACCTTTATAAAGGAGTAGATGGTGTTATTAGACGTTTTGTACCCGAGCATGAACAGGAACAGATCCTACACAAGTGTCACTCCGAGGCTTACGGAGGACACCACACCGGAGATAGAACTGCACGCAAGGTATTGCAATCCGGTTTTCATTGGCCTACTCTCTTCAAGGATGCTCGTAAGTTTGTCTTGTCTTGTGATGAATGCCAAAGAATTGGTAATATTAGTTGACGTCAAGAAATGCCTATGAACTATTCACTTGTTATTGAACCATTTGGTGTTTGGGGCTTTGATTATATGGGACCTTTTCCTTCCTCTAATGGGTATATACATATTTTAGTTGTTGTTGATTACGTTACCAAGTGGGTAGAAACTATTCCAACTAGTAGTGCTGATCATAACACTTCTACTAAGATGCTTAAAGAAGTTATTTTTCCGAGGTTTGGAGTCCCTAGATATTTAATGACTGATGGTGGTTCACATTTTATTCATGGTGCTTTTCGTAAAATGCTTGCTAAGTATGATGTTAACCATAGAATTGCATCTCCATATCATCCTCAGTCTAGTGGTCGAGTAGAATTGAGTAATAGAGAGATTAAATTAATTTTGCAAAAGACTATTAATAGATCTAGAAAGAATTGGTCCAAGAAACTTGATGATGCATTATGGGCTTATAGAACTGTGATATGTCTCCAACATATCTATAATTTTTGATTGTTCCATGTTCTTATTTTACCATCCTTGGATGTTTTACAATCATTTTATAGTCATTTTATATTAATTTTTTGGTACTAACCTATTGACATAGTGCCCAGTGCCAGTTGCTGTTTTCAGCACGTTTTTTACATCGCAGGAAATCAATACCAAACGGGGTCCAAATGCAGCGAAACTTTTTGTGGATTTTTTTTGGACTAGAAGACATCCAGTGGGCCAGGAACGCACCTGAGGGGAGCTCCGAGGGGAGCACAACCCACCAGGGCGTGCCTGGGAGCCCAGGCGCGCCCCGGTGGGTTGTGCCCTCCTCGTTGGCCTCCCGTATCGCCTCTTTGCTCTATAAATACCCCAATATTACAGAAACCCTAGGGGAGTCGACGAAAATCAATTCCAGTCGCCGCAAGTTCCAGAAACACCAGATCCAATCTAGACACCATCACAGAGGGGTTCATCATGTCCATTGGTGCCTCTCCGATGATGCGTGAGTAGTTCTTTGTAGACCTATGGGTCCGTAGTTAGTAGCTAGATGGCTTCCTCTCTCTCTTGATTATCAATATAATGGTCTCTTGGAGATCCATATGATGTAAGTCTTTTTGCGATGTGTTTGTTGGGATCCGATGAACTTTGAGTTTATGATCAGATCTATGTTTTTATCCATGAAAGTTTTTGAGTTTTCTTTGATCTCTTATATGCATGATTGATTATAGCCTCGTATTTCTTCTCTGATATTTCGATTTTCACTACAAAAAAAGACACATCCATGACATTTTGGGCCGAACAAATTTTTTTCGCGTCATACTTATGACACTTCTATGACGATAATTGTGACAAAACCTAGTGTCATCATAGATGTGGTGGGCTCCTACTTCTATGACAAAAAATCATGACAGAAAATGGGCTTTTCATCCTGGGCGGGCCGGAGACGCAGTTGCATGACATTCTTTGGGTCGTCCATGACGGAGAAAACCATGGTAGAAGCGAGGGCGAGGAAAATTTCGGGGAGTTCCCGGTTACGGTAGGTGGTCGGGGGCCGGGCGATGTGCATTTCTCTCATACGTACGCACATGTGTGCGAGGCATTGGGCTCTAACTGAACCCGAGTGAGGCATCGCCTAACTGAACCCGAGCGATTGCACTGTAGGCTACGCGTTACTGAACCCGAGCGATCGAGCGATTCCTTCACTACTGCTGCTAACTGAAGCTGATCGATGCTGCCTCTGGATGAACAATGAGTGTTGCGGGGGAGGAGGGTTGGATGAACAGTTCCTGGTGGGGGTGGATGAGCAAGACCCGTGGTGTTGCCTCTGGATGAGAGGACCCCGATCGATCGAGCCGGTTGGGGCTGGATGAACAGGCCCCCGTGGAGGGCTGGATGAACAGGACGACCCCGTGGAGGGCTACATGAACAGTAAACGGTGGACGGGTGGATGAACAGTAACCCATGGAGGGGTGGTTGAACAGGAGCCCGTGGAGAGGGCTGGTTGAACAGTAGCCGGTGGAGTAGCGCGCGGTGGAGGCTAGATGAACAGGAGTCCGTGGATGAACAATCACAGGTGGGGGCTGGAGGAGGTCAAAGGTGGATGAACAGTAGCCTGTGGATACTGGAGGAGGTCGATGTTGGAGATGAACAGTATCCCGTGGAGTCTCGTTTTGCGGTACGCCACACCCCTCCCAATGAATAGGACCCCCGTTTCGACCGTAGCGCTCCAACACAAGTCTGTTTCCTCCGTTTTGCGGTACGCCACACCCCTCCCGATCAACAGGACCCCGTTTCGATCATAGGAGGTCCAACACAAATCCGTTTCCTCTGTTTTGCGGTACGCGATACCCCTCCCGATGAACAGGATCCCGTTTCGAATGTGGCCGGTCGAACACAAGGCCGTTTTCTCCGTTCTGCGGTACACCAGGCCTCGTTTCCATCGCCTGTTCCATCCAAGCCGGTTGGCTCCCATGCGTTCCATTGCCTCTCGATGAACACGACGCATTCGGTTGCCTCCCCATGAACACGACACATTCCGTTGCCTCCCTATGAACACGACGACAATGCAGTTTCTCCGTTCCGACCCAACCATGTACACGAGCCTTGGCCGTATGTATGCGCGAGTAGACGTTCGAGACCCCGCCCGTATATACGTACGTGGCCGTTTTTTCTTTCTTGCACACTGGCTGCTGTACGTACGTGTACATGATACATGCACACCTCTACTACAACACGTGCACGCCTCTATATTGACCAGTATGTATGTACACGTTCGCGACCAGAATGACAACGCTACGTACACTTTGACCAGGTGGGTCCCGGCTGCCAGGCACTTCCTTGCGTGTAAAGATGTAGCTGGTGGCTCCAGCGGTCAGGGGGGTGAATCAGTTTTTTTTTTGCGCGGACGCACTTCCTTGCGTGCAAAGATGTAGCTGGTGGGTCCCAGCAGTCAGGGGGGAAATGTTTTTTTCACGAAATATGGTGGCCCATCCGGTGGGTCCCCGCTGTCAGGTGGAGGAATCATTATTTTTCGCGTAATAAGGAGGCACTTCCTTGCGGCCGCCCTGGACCCAGCTGTCAGCCTCTCCACGCATAGTACTCTTCCGATGGAAGTCGGTCGTTGACCAAATTGACCACGCCGCACCGAGAGAACCATGGCGGTGTACGATGGCGAGGCCTAGGAAGGGGACGACGCGGAGCCGGGGAAGACACGGCAGTGGATGCCCACGCGTAGAGGAGTATGAGGGTTCACTGGTTCGGCTGCGGTGTGAGGCTGTCGTCGCCGCAGAATAACAGGGGGTGTGGGTGAGTAGAGGGATGGCCTGGCCAGCGGTGGGAGTAGTAGGGGGCGGTGAGGCCTCCGCGGCATCACAGCCAGCCACGGGAGGCAGGAGCACGCGACACAACCGGCGCTGGTTTGGGCGGCTGGAGCAAGAAGACCAAAGGTTGAAGAAGCACTACGACCGTTGGATGGACATCGTACGGTCACTGGAGCTAGAATCGTTCATATTGACTAAGTTGACAAAGCCCTCCGTCCCCGGCAACTTAGTTGGCCCACAAGTCAGCCTCCCACTATGGTGGGTCCCAGCTAGCAGGGGGGTATTCATTTTTTTGTGCGTAATAAGGAGGCACTTCCTTGCGTGCGAAGATATAGCTGGTGGGTGCGACCTGTCAGCAAGGGAAACATTTTTTTCGTGAAATACAGAGGCCCTTCCGGTGGGTCCCAGCTGTCAGGTGGAGGAATCGTTATTTTGTGTGTAATAAGGAGGCATTTCCTTGTGTGCGACCGTGGACCCAGCTGTCAGCCTCTCCACGTACAATGCACGTCTGATGGATGTCGTTCGTTGACCACATTGACCAGGCCGCGCCGAGAGCACCATGGCGATGGCCGACGGCGAGGCGTAGGAAGGGAACGACACGGAGCCTAGGAAGACTCGACAATGGTTGCCCACGCGGTGGGGAGTATGAGGGTTTACTGGTCCGGCTACCGTCGCCGGAAAATAACAGGAGGTGTGGGTGAGTAGAGGAATGGCCTGGCCAACAATGAAGTAGGGTGGGGCGGTGCGGCCTGTGCGGCAGCACAGCCGACCACGGGAGGCGGGAGCAGGCAGCCCCACCAGCGCTGATTTGGGCGGCTGGAGCAAGAAGATCAGATATTGAAGAAGCAACACGGCCGTTGGATTAACATCCAACGGTCATTGCTGCTAGAATCATTTGTGGACTAAGTTGACAAAGCCTTTCGTACACGTCAACCTAGTAGACCCACAAGTCAGCCTCCAAATCTGTCTCAAACAGCATACAGCCCGAAATTTCTAGCCAGATTCAAATTAATTTTAAAACTAAATATACCTTAATTTAAATTCAATGAAATTTTACCCGCACAAAAACAATGAAATTTAAAATATCAAAATCCGAAAGAAAAAAGTATTTTGGAACTAATTGCCTATTTGCTATATTTTTTCATTTTACAACCCATTTATTATTACTTATAGCCCATTTTCTGGGCAAAATGCATCCCTCCTCGTCTTGAAAGATTTCCGGCCCAACAGGGCGTAGAAAAGCAAGTAGGCCTACGTTGGTTATTCTGCAAAAAACAAAATAGCTGGCTAGCCATTTTCAGAAAGGAAAAAAACAAACTGGGTTGGTCATGTGCTAAACATATGAAATAAAAGCCTGGGATAGATGGGCCACATGTCCCACACAACCCAGTTGATACCCTTCTCCATCCAGAAAAAACAAAATTACCGCGCGCGCTGCTGGGTCCCTACTGTCATCCTCACCATGTACAATCATCTCCTTATTCCTCTCAGTTGTTGACCATGTTGACAACACCGGAGGGCGGCGCCGCGGCGAGCGAACCAAGGCAGAGGACGATGAATGGGAACGAATAGGAGTCGGGGAAGATGCATAGAGTTTTAGGGTGCGATATGGCCACGATGCGTGCGCGGCAACACAACCAGCCATGGGAGGCGGGAGCAGGCGGTCCCGCCGGCGCTGGTTTGGCTTTGGCGGCTTGAGGAAGAAGAGACTGAAGAAACACGACAGACGTTGAATGTCAATCCAACGGTCAAGGTTGGCACAATCGTTTGTTGACTAAGCCGACACCAAGTAGCATACTTTTTTATATATAGGAAGAAAAGAAAAAATGGGCTCGTTCGCCTCATAACATTCCCGAAACTGCGACCGTTCGATCTTGTGTCGCAACTAAAACTGCAAGGAAAATGCGTTCCCAGGGAACGTTCGCCACATAGGTGACTAGCACCCTTGGTTTTCAACCGAGAGGTGTTGGGTTCGAGTCCCAGGAAGTCTCAATTTTGTCCTCCTTCCTTCCTTGCAAAGAAAGGGGAAGAAAATAAAGACTTGAGAAGGCGTACATAACAAGCTAGTGTACCAGTAAAGAGACGTTGCTGAGTTTTCGAAAAAAGAGAGACGTGCTCCTGTAGCTGGTTCGAATCCAAACCTAGACTATGACTATATATGGTGCTATGCTACTCTGCAAGTAATGAAACTGACATATCCAAGGTTCGCTTCTCCTCTTCTCTACTTACTCTACCTAGCATCAGAAGCTCTGGCCGCAGCAACGATGTCTGATGGCTGCTCGTCCACCTGCTCTTCAGCATGCAACAACCAGATATGCGCCAAGTCGCCACCCGTACCATCGCTTGTGGGTCTCATCACACCCCCGCCGGCACGCGCACCGCAGCCGATTGCTCACCGCAACCCACTGCCGTTGGTGTGGTGCCACTGCTGCAAATCACGCAGAGTCATCCATCGCGTCTCAACCACAATCCTCAACCCTGGCCAAGTCTTCTACAAATGCCCGAATCATGGGGTAATAATATGTTTAAGTGTTGTTCTACTGCTTTCAGTTGCTGATTTGTTTAATAGTTTGGTTGATGATCTTCCAATTTGATTCATGCAAAAAAGGGAAGATTCATGTGATTTGTATTTCTGGGAAGTTGCTGATGTGGGGGAATGCAACTATGCTGATTATTTGGTTAGCCAAGGAATCCCAATACCAGCAGGTTGGGGTGTTGGACAAGTAACTGAAGGAACAACAGAAGAGGAAGATGCAGAGCAAAAGGTTAAAGATGTAGTTCCTCTGATCATGACCAAGCAATAGCTAGTGAACGGCCTTGACAGCAATGAGGAGATGAAAGAGCTTGTGAAGATAATGAGCAAAATCGATGTGCTCTGTAGGATGAGTGTCTCTTTATTTGTAGTGTATGTAGCACTTGTGATGTATTCAATGGCTATGACATGAGCAGTTTGCTGAAACTAGTAATGAATGAAACCTGTGTAGCAAGCTGGGCATAGTGTTGTGAACATCTAATGATTTCTATTAACATAAATCAGTGGGTATCCCCTTTTGCTCATAAATAAATAAATAGCAGAGGCCCTTTTGGTGATAAATAAATAAATTAGCAGAGGCCCTGTCGGGTCATCTTTGTTCTCATTCGAAGACGTCAAGCAAATTGCAGTCCAACAGGAAACATGTCATCAAATTCAAGTTTCATAGCCAAATATGAGTACAACTAAACAACAATGTCATCATGTTTTAGTCGTCATACAATCACCAAACACAAATCAGCATACATAACAAGTGATGTTCTCACAACAAAATACTAAACAACATGTTCATCAGGTTTTAATTGTCACAACAAACACAATTTCACATAGTAGATAAAAAAATGTCTTCTGACAGGTAAATACGACAAAAGCAATGTAATCATCATCCGCAGCAGCAGCGTCAACATCTTCGCCATGTGTATCAGTCTGAATCGTAATTCCCCACGGTGTCATCTTCTTCTTCGTCCTCAACGTCCTCGAACGTTGGCTTCTTCTTGATCAACTCTTGTATGTCCATAGACGACAGGCAATCTTTTCGTCGGTGTCATTGACATGATGGTTCTCAAAGATATTACGAACATCTGTGTTATCTTGTACATCAGGAGCAGTGTAAGCATCATCTTGTTGTGCAACTTCATTAAACAAATTCCTCTGCTCAAACCTTTGCAATACTCTCCAGTCATCGCTACATGCAAATGTGTCTTCCAAGAAAAAAATATGTGTTGCTTGATTTGCCAAAATAAAAGGCTCGTTGGTCTGGTACGCCGCCTTGCCATTGATGGATTTGAAATAATCATCAGCTTTGGGTTTTGCGATCCTGGAAAACAGGTTATACCAACGATAGCACAACAGAACCACACACCAATGATCCTCGAAACTGGAGATATACTGCAACTGAACAATGTCTGTTATGTTAGCATACATTTCAGTTGTCTCTTTGTCATACGTATCCATGCTCATGATGGCACTGTTTTGTGTCTTCCTGCCTTCGTCTCATGCAAGGGTGTTGTAGCGCACATCTCCAACAATGCAAGATTCATAATGTCTTACCCGAGTCTCAGGACCCATTGCTAGTGAGTAAAGGGCATCATCAACTGCCTGCCCATCCTCCCGCATCTTCTTAACCTATGGTTAGAAAATAGACAAGCTGATCTTCTTATGTACTCAATATATTAAAAAAACTATCAATGCAATTCAAAAGCTTACATGGCTCTTGAACCATTTCGCAAATCCTGCCATAACCAGTTTGTCAATGTTTCTTGGATTTTGCGACAGTAACTCCTTTTTGTAGATGCTGCATAACATAGTGATCGCATCAAACATCTAAATATATAAGAATGTGCTTCAAGTTTAGTAGATTACGATGTATAAGCTGCAGTACTTAGCACTTACTTGATATAAGGTAGTATCTCAGGACAGTTATTCAACACATACCAAACCATTTTGTCCAAATCTTTAGGTTTGTCCTCTTGTCGACTCTTCCCTGTAACTCGAACAGAATAATTGAAAACATTGAGCCCGGGATTGTCTTCACCCACCTCTTTGCTAAGCTGATCAGTTGTTTCAATGTATTTTGCGCAGAATGTCAACGCTTCTGTAGCAATGTAGGCCTCTGCAATGGAACCCTCGGGTCTAGCTCTATTCCTAACATAGCCCTTGAAAGTGCCTAGCCGCCTTTCAATAGGGTACATCCAGCCATACTGTACTGGACCTCTAAGTAGTGCCTCATCAGGTAGATGAACAGCCAAATGCACCATCACATCAAAGAAGGCTGGAGGATATATCTTCTCAAGGTTGCATAGGATAGTTGGTATCTTGTCTCTAAGACGCTCCAAAGCATCTATCCTGATATTTCTGCTGCAGAGTTCCCTGAAGAATTGTCCCAACTCTGCAACTGCTCTGTATAAGTCAGGGTGGCCCAATCCTTTAAGGATAACAAGTAAAACCCTTTGAAGTAGGACGTGGCAGTCATGAGTTTTCAACCCTTGTACCTTGTTTCCGTCTGCACTGACTCTCCTTTCAGGGTTGGAAGCAAATCCATATGGGAATCTCACACGTGACAGGACCTCGCAGAATTCTTTTCTTTTTACCTTGTCCAGGACGTACACAACTGGTGCCATATCCCGTGGTTTACCTTCATCTTGCACCTGCAAATCCTGTCTGATACCCAGGTGTGTCAAATCAATCCTAGATTTTAAGGTATCTTTCATCTTGCCTTCAATATTAAGAAGTGTGCCAATAATGTTGTTACATATATTTTTCTCGATGTGCATCACATCAACATTATGCCGCAGATCCAAATCTTTCCAATACTCCAAGTCCCACAAAGTGGACCTGTGGGTAAATAATAATCTCTCTTCTGCCCTGCCATGCTTCCTTTTCCCGCTACCATTACTAGGATGGTTTCCTGGTGTAATATGCCTGACCTTCTCTAATTCCACTTGCCACTCATCGGCGGTGAGCCTCTTTGGCGCATCTTTGTATTGAACACATGTCTTCGGTATTTTCTAGGATGCGGCTTGTCATTGGCAAGGAAACAACGGTGTCCAATTTAACAGATCTTGCTAAGTATTGCGTATGACAGCGGATTCTTGTCACAACGAACACATGCATTGTAACCATGTGTCGTTCGCCCTGACATAGTGCCCAAAGCCGGATAATCATGGATGCACCAAATTATAACAGCATGCAGAAAGAAATCAGCTGGTGGGCTGCTATATAGGTCTCGAGTGATAACACCCCTCCATAGCTGTTGAAGTTCTTCCACAAGAGACTCCATGAACAAATCAAAATCCTTTCCAGGACTTTTTGGACCTGGGATGAGCAAGGCCATCATGTAGTTTGATTCTTTGGTGCATACATTTGGAGGCATGTTGTAAGGGATAACAAGCACTGGCCACATGCTATATGTGGCGCTCTGGTGGCCAAATGGGTTAAATGCATCTAAAGCTAAGCCAAGTCTAATGTTTCTCGGGTCAGCAGCAAACTTTTTGTGTTTATGATTGAAGCTTTTCTACTAACTACCATGAGATGGTGGCCTGGATAATTAAGCTACAGTAACCCTCTGCTAATGATGCCACGTCACTTCGATTACTGTTGTTACTCTCGCATTAGTTCAAAAAGATTCAAATTCAAATTCGAAATCAAGTCAAACAACAAAAGTTTCGAAACATTAAAACTAAAATGTTCGGTTTGCGACAAATAATCCATACATTATTTTGGTGAAGAAACCACATTTTTATAAAGTAACCAAATGTTCTAAGATAAGTAAAACAGTAGCTGAAACAATTATTTAATCATCTCTTAAATGATTAAATTATTGAAAACCTATTTTTATAACTACAAAAATAATTGTGGCAGTGGTATAACTACTACTACTAATTTTGGTGCTAACTATATGCTTTACAAAACTAAAACAATTTGAAAGATTAAATAAACAGAAAAGAAATTGAAAAATAAAAAGAAAAGAACACAGAAAAAATTAAAATAAGGAGAGAGACCCCCTGGCCAACTGGGCCAAGTGGCTCAGCCGAACAGCCCAACTGGCCACCCAGGCCACCAGGAGGCCCACCCCGCACTCCCCATATCCCCTACCCCAAAACCCTAGCCCAACCATCCCACACTCCTCCCCCACTCGCTCTCTGCTTCCCCCCGATCCAGATTGGATCAGGCACTCGACGGCGCCCCTCACCGCGTCGGCCACTGCCGCCCCATGAGGACCGCGCCACCCGGAGTGCCTCCACCACCGCCGTCTTTGTCGTCCTCCTCCCCGATGTGGTCCACCGACCTCGACGTTGCCACGAACAACCGTCACCGAGCGCCATTCGCCGGAGCTCCTTAGTCGTCGCCGGAACGCCTGCCCGTCCTCCTCCTCGACCCCCACTGCCCTGTGCCCTACGCTCCTCGGTGAGGCCCCCGGCCTTTTCTCTTTCCCCCGTCACCGAACGCGCGCACTCACCACTCCGCTGAACCCCCGCGATCGAGCTCGCGTTCGCCCTGCCCGAAGCTGTGCCCATCACCGCACGCGCCGGCCTTCCCAGCTCCGATGCCCGCATACGCCTATCGTGGCCGGCCGACCGAACGCCGTCGCCGCCGTGACCCTGCTCAGCCCCTTGCGCCGTCCCAGCTCCCCTGCTGCTGCTCTCTCCGGCCACGGCCTCACCTAGTGCCTGCTGCCCCGTGCCGTTGCTGGCCTCGCCACCGGCCACCGCGAGCCCCCTCTGTGCGTCCATTCGAGCGATGCCGCGCTCGGGTTCGCCCGTTTGTGCCCGCCCATCGTCCGCTAGCCCTGCGCCTGTTAAGGCCCCCCTGGGCCATTGACATGTGGGGCCCAGCCCCTAGAAGATTAAAAAAGAATTAAAAATAACAATAAATACATCTATTAATTAATTGACTTAATTAATTGTGTTTAGTTAACCTAATCAATTAATTAAACTTAATTAATCCTGCTTAATTAAGCCCCAATTTACATGTTAGTCTATGACAGGTGGGTCCCACTGGACCCACAGTCCAGGTTTGACTCTGGTCAGCTGGGTTTGACCTGCTGATGTTATGGTGATGTCATGCTGACATCACCTTCATTGTTCTGGATAATGTTTGATTTATATAATAAAATAAATTTCAAAAATGCATAAAACTTTGATAAATCGTAGAAAATAAACCGTAACTCGGATGAAAATACTTTATACATGAAAATTGCTCAGAATGATGAGACGAATCCGGATACGCAGCTCGTTTGTCCGCCACACATCCCTAGCATAGCAAACAAGCAACTTTCCCCCTCCGGTTGATTTGTCCGAAAACGCGAAACACCGGGGATACTTTCCTGGTTGTTTCCCCTTTCGCCGGTATCACCTACTACCGCATTAGGGCACACCTAACACCGCTCATTCTCATGTCATGCATCGTCATGCTTATGTTTGCATTGTATTTACTGTTGCTTCCCCCTCTTCTCTCCGGTAGACTATGATAACGACGCTGCTGCTGCCCAGTTCGACTACGGTGTTGACGACCCCTCCTTCTTTCCAGAGCAACCAGGCAAGCCCCCCTTGATCACCAGATATGGCCTATTCTTCTCTCTACTGCTTGCATTAGAGTAGTGTAGCATGTTACTGTGTCGATTAATCCTATTTTGTTGCATAGCCTGTCATTGTTGCTACATCTGTTGATACCTTACCTGCAATCCTAAATGCTTAGTATAGGATGCTAGTTTACCATTAGTGGTCTACATTCTTGTCAGTCTGCCATGCTATACTATCAGGCCGTGATCACTCGGGAGGTGATCACGGGTATATACTATACATATACTATACAGATGATGATTCAAATTGGGTCAGATCGTTGAGTACCCGCAAGTGATTCCAATTTGGGGGCTGGAAGGAAAGGTGGCTCCATCCCGGTAGAGGTGGGCCTAGGTTCCCGACGGCCCTCGACTGTTACTACGTGGCGGAGCGATAGGGCAGGTTGAGACCACCTAGGAGAGAGGTGGGCCTGGCCCTGGTCAGCGTCCGTGGTTACTTCAAAATAACACGCTTAACGAGATCTTGGTATTTGATCTGAGTCTGGCCACTGGCCTATACGCACTAACCAACTGCGCGGGAAAGATATGGGCACTCGACGTCGTCGTATCAGCCGAAGCCTTCTTGACGTCAGCGACTAAGCGGCGCGCGCCGGATTGGACCATAAGCGTGCACTTGTATTAAGGGGGCTAGGTCTGCTTCCGGCCACGTTCACAACATGCAGGTGTGCAATGGGCGATGGGCCCAGACCCCTGCACGCATAGGATTTAGACCGGCGTGTTGACCTCTCTGTTGTGCCTAGGTGGGGCTGCGACGTGTTGATCTTCCGAGGCCGGGCATGACCCTGGAAAGTGTGTCCAGCCAAATAGGATCGAGCGTGTTGGTTATGTGGTGCACCCTTGCATGGAAGTTTATCTATTCAAATAGCCGTGTCCCTCGGTAAAAGGACGACTCGGAGTTGTACCTTGACCTTATGACAACTAGAACCAGATACTTAATAAAACACACCCAGACAAGTTCCACAGACAACCCGGTGATCGCTTTTCCACAGGGCGACGAGGGGAGGATTGCCGGGTAGGATTATGCTATGCAATGCTACTTGGAGGACTTCAATCTACTCTCTTCTATATGCTGCAAGACGGAGGCTGCCAGAAGCGTAGTCTTCGATAGGACTAGCTATCCCCCTCTTATTCTGGCATTCTGCAGTTCAGTCCACTGATATTGCCTCCTTACACATATACCCATGCATATGTAGTGTAGCTCCTTGCTTGCGAGTACTTTGGATGAGTACTCATGGTTACTTTGCTCCCTCTGTTCCCCCTTTTCCCTCTTCTACCTGGTTGTCGCAACCAGATGTCGGAGCCCAGGAGCCAGACACCATCATCGACGACGACTCCTACTACACTGGAGGTGCCTACTACTACGTGCAGGCCGCTGACAACGACCAGGAGTAGTTAGGAGGATCCCAGGCAGGAGGCATGTGCCTCTTTCGATCTGTATCCCAGTTTGTGCTAGCCATCTTATGGCAACTTGTTTAACTTATTTCTGTACTCAAATATTGTTGCTTCCGCTGACTCGTCCATGATCGAGCACTTGTATTCGAGCCCTCGAGGCCCCTATCTTGTATTATGATGCTTGTATGACTTATTTTATTTGTAGAGTCATGTGGTGATATCTTCTCGCGAGTCTCTGATCTTGATCGTACACGTTTGTGTGTATGATTAGTGTACGATTGAATCGTGGGCGTCACAAGTTGGTATCAGATCCGACTGCCTGTAGGAATCCCCTTTCCAACTCCTTGGCCGAAGTTGAGTCTAGTCATCGAAAAACTTTTACTAACCTGGCTGTGTGGCTTACGGGCCCACGTCGCCATTGGGTGGTATTAGGATCTTTTACTCCTCGTCTATACTCTAGGACTCTGATCTCTCTTCTATTCGGGGTAAATGATTTTGCTAACTCTAACTCTAGGTTCTCGTAACTATTTCTCCCGGATCGCCCTCATTCCAAAAGATCACCTGCTTCGTCAGAAGATTCCGAGGATGTCCCTCGATATTTTCCCGAGACCCTTGTGCTCATCGCCTTTGCAATTCACTGCCATCGATATATCCCTATGGATGTTTGCATGCACTTGTCATTCTCATGATCATTCCTCGTCGCTCTTGTTGTTACAAGATGCCTCAAAATATTCTCCATTGTCTAAAGAATCCTTTGAGTTTACTGTCTAATAGTTTTATTTTGCATGAAAACCCCAATGTTTTTTCCTCACATTTATCAAGGATCCGTTCTTCTCAATTGTTCACGTGTCTCACAAAATTCTTCGGAATACTTTTCGATCTTTCAAAAATCCTCTGCAACATGTTACTCTTGAAACTCTTGCCTGCTTGCATTATAGTTAATTCCATATGACTAGTAGTGCTTGTTAACATCCCTTGTCTTAGTCATTTTGAGCCTATTGATTCAATGTGTGCGTACGCACGCAGTCATCAGGTTATCCTTTTTAAAATTATCTTTCCGGCTCAGGCGTCGTTCCGGACATGAGTTGGTTCTCGGCAATTCAAACCTTTATTGGTTGCCCAACTAAGTGTTTTCAACTTATGTATCCTTGATCAGAGCGTCTGCTTGTCATCCTTCATTTTGGAAACCATAATTTCTTTCTATTTAAGCATCAGACTAATCAGGTGATTCTTGAATCTGATGCCTCTGCATTCTTCTTCCTCTGATTGAGTACCGATACTCACGTCAACTCCGTTGTAGACCACAAGACCCCTTGTTGGATAATTATCCGACGGTGTCTTTCACATTCAAAATTCTTGTGGGCCTTTCCTCGGATACATAATGCCTTTGCTAAATCATATCCTCTACTTTATCAACCATGCTCTATTGTCGAGCTGGTATAAATTACTCCTGAAGTCTGTGTTATATGTTCCTAAGATGCCCTGATGGGTTGGACCTATGCCTTCCCTAATATGTGTAAGCTCGTAAGTTATGCAAGTTATACTCTACTAACTTTTTGTCAGATAAAATTTCAACACTACAACTTCCTCGAAAGCGAGAAGTGAATGAAAATTTGTGCATTGAAGAAGTGAGAGTCGACCTTGAACTTTGTGTTCATGCCCATGGACCTGATGTGGAACTTATCATGGAGCTTCTTGTAGTAATAACTATTTCCTTGATATAATATCCTTTGGTATCAGTGAATTGATCCTTTGCAATCGTGGTTTCGACCATATGTTCTTCTTATATCCCATTTCTCGGGCAAGTTTAAGCACTTGTCCTCTATGGATCAATCCACCAGTCCAACCTTTACTTTGATCTTTCGTCGAGTATTACCCCCCGGTATCTCGAGGATATCAAGCCATTACACTACATCTTATGAATTTCTGATGAAGTAGTACCTTTCCCCGTCATAGTCACTCCACAGGTTCTAGGTTGTCGTCAACCGAGAACACCGATTTGTGAATCAAATCAACACTGTGATTCAGTACTTCCAGTACTTTGTTGTTGAGAAGTTTAATACTCCATCACGTCATTCCTAGCCTGATCGGCTACATCATTATCGTGCTAATTATAACTGTGCTACCTGGTCCTTCTTCCCGGAGCACAATTTTCGACGATGAGCTAAGCTTACGTTGATGTTCCTTGTCTGATCATTTCATATCGAACATCAAGCTTGATTCCAAGTTTGTGTCGTGTCCGTGGTTCCAATAACCCTTCGATTCACCATTGCTTTTGCTTGATGTCATCGCTGATCGATTACATCTTCATGAAACCTCTCGGCAAAAATTTGTCGTAATCATCATCAAAATTCTAAGCTCTTCAAGGATATGGATCGAATTCATGTTGATAAATACCATCCTTGCACCTCGTTGATTTGTATTATCATCACCGACATCATTGCCTCCCCTCCGACACAAACTTGATCATGTTATGGAGCTCCTTGCTATCCAGCTTATGTTATGTTCCACCTTGGATTATTATCATCTTTTATATCAAGGATGTTGTGAGAATTGCTCCACCTCTTAAGAGTTCCTTGGTATAGTGATACTTCTCACCATCACCATTCTTTCTTGGTCCTCGTGTTGATTCGATTAGTGCTGTTTGGATTCTGCCCTTCTAGTAACCATATTGCCTTGAAGTTAATGGTCGGCCGTTCACCCTTAGACTATTGATTATTGAATCACCATTCTGACATTGGTCGTGCAACCCAACCCATATTTCGGGTGCACCTTTCAAACAATGTTTAATAGTGTATGTTTTCCTCGAACATACATCATTATATCAATTGATCTGAAAAATGTTACCTCCTTGTTTACATTATTGAGGAGATCCATCTTTTGGAAATTCCGATGAGTTGTCGCCAAGTCCATCCGCCACCTCCTCATCCTCTCCTTGGTTTACTAATGAACTCTTGTTTTGGAACTCGCATCTATAGTTCATTTCCCAAGAATCTTACAATGTCACCCCGTCAGTTTGTGTTGCACCTTTTCTTCTCAGACATCCCGAGTCTGAGGTATCCTGATACCAATTAGATCTGAATCTCGGACAGATATGATGGTTGGAACATATTTCCAAGAGTTATAACATTGGTCTTTATATGACCCGGTAAGATGATGTCATGCCTAGCACACCTGACTGGAGGACCTATTGTTATAGTTTCCTTTTCTGCGAGGTTATCCATTCTTCCATTGTGTATCCAAAGTCCGACATTTGATTGAAAACCATGTTAATGCTATCTCGAAGCATGTCGGTGGTACTCCGATCTTCAATAAGAACAGTTGAAGCAATGCCACCTTTATTTATCAAATATCCAAAACACTGTTGTATGGGTAATGTCATGAAATTACTTCCCCCCCTTACCTAAGTGGTTTTCTACTTTCTATCCTGTCATGGATATCATGCTCCGCTTGTCCTTGGGGAGGATATATCCCTGAAATATGTGTTTAACATAGTTTTCCTTTCCATTGTTCTCTTTAATCTGATAATCACATTTCCTTTCCATGGTTTGGTTTAACCTTTCTTGTGATTTACATGATCCAAGCAGAAATATTCTCCTGCTTATGTAAAGACCTCAGTGTACAATTCTGTCAGCACGACCCTGTTACTGTTGTTGATGACATTCCGACAGCCACCGATGGACGAGAACTTTGCCTATTGGTCCGCCTCGTTCAATGAGCAGGAAAATGGTTCTCTTCGTCCCTCGCCCTTGGTACTGATATTGTTGCCGAGCTAACTGACAGGCTACCCTCTGACATGCCTTGCTTGCATGATCATGCAAGATGTCTCCGCCCTTCCTACTTTTAACCCACATGGTGGGCCCATAACCCAAAGTTCCACAGGATCGAAACCTGACTCTCCTATACCCCCTGTTTCCAAACTTATTCCTCGCTCTTGGCTTCGTATTTAATTCACGGGCCACCTTCGTAGTGCTCCATTCTGGTATCAGACGCAATACTTACTCTCACTGCTCTGAACCCCTTTCTCACTCTGGTTCAGACTTCGGGCAACTACCTATCCTCTTGGAACCTCTTATTGTACCTTCGTACCTTACTCTCGATGTATTTTATATGTTGAACTTGAGAGATAATCTTATGCTCATTCATGGGTTAACCCCAGATTGTTTCCCTCATAAGCATTCTGTCGTAGCCGAGTTGTCCCTTACCTATTCGTAGGTAAGTTGGAGTTCCCGAAGAAAATGATAACTTCATCATGATGACCTGAAGCAGAGAAATGAAGACATCAATGCAATGGATCGACCTCTTCGAGAAGAGCAACCAAGAACGAGAAGATTCGTTAGAATTTCGTAACCAAATCCCTTCCCCTTACTCCCGCTCCTAAATCTCGGGACGAGATTTCTTGTAGTGGAGGAGAATTGTGACGCCCGGATAATTAAGCTACAGTAACCCTCTGCTAATGATGCCACGTCAATTCGATTACTGTTGTTACTCTCGCGTTAGTTCAAAAAGATTCAAATTCAAATTCGAAATCAAGTTAAACAACAAAAGTTTCAAAACATGAAAACTAAAGTGTTCGCTTTGCGACAAATAATCCATACATTATTTTGGTGAAGAAACCACATTTTTATAAAGTAACTAAATGTTCTAAGATAAGTAAAACAGTAGTTGAAAAAATTATTTAAACATCTCTTAAATGATTAAATTATTGAAAACCTATTTTTATAACTACAAAAATAATTATGGCAGTGGTATAACTACTATTACTAATTTTGGTGCTAATATGATTTACAAAACTAAAACATTTTGAAAGATTAAATAAACAGAAAAGAAATTGAAAAATAAAAAGAAAAGAACACAAAAAATTAAAATAAGGAGAGAGACCCCCCTGGCCAACTAGGCCAAGTGGCCCAGCCAAACAGCTCAACTGGCCACCCAGGCCACCAGGAGGCCCACCCCGCACTCCCCATATCCCCTACCCCGAAACCCTAGCCCAACCACCCCACACTCCTCCCTCACTCGCTCTCTGCTTCCCCTCGATCCAGATTGGATCGGGCACTCGACGGCGCCCCTCGCCGCGTCGGCCACCGCCGCCCCACGAGGACCGCGCCACCCGGAGTGCCTCCACCACCGCCGTCTTCGTCGTCCTCCTCCCTGATGCGGTCCATCGACCTCGACGTCACCACGAACCGCCGTCGCCGAGCGCCATTCGCCGGAGCTCCTCAATCGTCGCCGGAACACCGTCCCCATCCTCCTCCTCGACCCCCCACTGCCCCATGCCCTATGCTGCTCGGTGAGGCCTCCGGCCTCTTCTCTTTCCCCTGTCACCGAACGCACGCACTCACCGCTCCGTCGAACCCCCGCGACCGAGCTCGCATTCGCCCTGCTCGAAGCCGTGCCCATCACCGCACGCGCCGGCCTTCCCAGCTTCGGTGCCCACCTACGCCTACCGCGGCCGGCCGGCCGAACGCCGTCGCCGCCGTGACCCTGCTCGGCCCCTCATGCCGTCTCGCTCCCGCGCGCTCGCTCCGTGCCGCGCCCTAGCTCCCCTGCTACTGCTCTCTCCGGCCACGGCCGCACCTAGTGCCTGCTGCCCTGCGCCGTTGCTGGCCTCGCCGCCGGCCACTGCAAGCCCCCTGTGCGCGTCCGTTCGGGCGACGCCCCGCTCAGGTTCACCCGTTTGTGCCCGCCCATCATCCGCTAGCCCTGCGCCCGTTAAGGCCCCCTGGGCCATTGACATGTGGGGCCCAGCCCCTAGAAGATTAAAAAAGAATTAAAAATAACAATAAATACATATATTAATTAATTGACTTAATTAATTGTGTTTAGTTAACCTAATCAATTAATTAAACTTAATTAATCCTGCTTAATTAAGCCCCAATTTACATGTTAGTCTACGACAGGTGGGTCCCACTGGACCCACAGTCCAGGTTTGACTCTGGTCAGCTGGGTTTGACCTGCTGATATCATGGTGATGTCATGTTGACATCACCTTTCACTGTTCTGGATAATGTTTGATTTATATAATAAAATAAATTTCAAAAATGCATAAAACTTTGATAAATCATAGAAAATAAACCGTAACTCGGATGAAAATACTTTGTACATGAAAGTTGCTCAAAACAATGAGGCGAATCCGGATACGCAGCTCGTTCGTCCGCCACACATCCCTAGCATAGCAAACAAGAAACTTTCCCCCTCCGGTTGATTTGTCCGAAAACGCGAAACACCGGGGATACTTCCCCGGATGTTTCCCCTTTCGCCGGTATCACCTACTACCGCGTTAGGGCACACCTAACACCGCTCATTGTCATGTCATGCATCGTCATGCTTATGTTTGCATTGTATTTACTGTTTCTTCCCCCTCTTCTCTCCGTTAGACTACGATACCGACGCTGCTGCTGCCCAGTTCGACTACGGTGTTGACGACCCCTCCTTCTTTCCAGAGCAACCAGGCAAGACCCCCCCTTGATCACCAGATATCGCCTATTCTTCTCTCTACTGCTTGCATTAGAGTAGTGTAGCATGTTACTGTGTCGATTAATCCTATTCTGTTGCATAGCCTGTCATTGTTGCTACATCTGTTGATACCTTACCTGCAATCCTAAATGCTTAGTATAGGATGCTAGTTTACCATTAGTGGCCTACATTCTTGTCAGTCTGCCATGCTATACTATTAGGCCGTGATCACTCGGGAGGTGATCACGGGTATATACTATACATATACTATACAGATGATGACTAAAGTCGGGTCAGCTCATTGAGTACCCGCAAGTGATTCCGATGTGGGGGCTGGAAGGACAGGTGGCTCCATCCCGGTAGAGGTGGGCCTGGGTTCCTGACGGCCCCCGACTGTTACTATGTGGCGGAGCGACAGGGCAGGTTGAGACCACCTAGGAGAGAGGTGTGCCTCGCCTTGGTCAGTGTTCGCGGTTACTTCAAAATAACACGCTTAACGAGATCTTGGTATTTGATCTAAGTCTGGCCACTAGCCTATACGCACTAACCAACTACGCGGGAAAGATATGGGCACTCGATGTCGTGGTATCAGCCGAAGCCTTCTTGACGTCAGCGACTGAGCGGCGCGTGCCGGGTTGGACCGTAAGCCTACACTTGTATTAAGGGGGCTAGGTCTTCTTCCGACCGCGTTCCCAACATGCAGGTGTGCAATGGGCGATGGGCCCAGACCCCTGCGCGCATAGGATTTAGACCAGCGTGCTGACCTCCCTGTTGTGCCTAGGTGGGGCTGCGACGTGTTGATCTTCCGAGGTCGGGCATGACCCAGGAAAGTGTGTCTGGCCAAATGGGATCGAGCGTGTTGGGTTATGTGGTGCACCCTTGCAGGGAAGTTTATCTATTCGAATAGCCATGTCCCTCGGTAAAAGGACGACCCGGAGTTGTACCTTGACCTTATGACAACTAGAACCGGTACTTAATAAAACACACCCAGACAAGTTCCACAGACAACCCGGTGATCGCTTTTCCACAGGGCGACGAGGGGAGGATTTTGCCGGGTAGGATTATGCTATGCGATGCTACTTGGAGGACTTCAATCTACTCTCTTCTACATGCTGCAAGACGGAGGCTGCCAGAAGCGTAGTCTTCGATAGGACTAGCTATCCCCCTCTTATTCTGGCATTCTGTAGTTCAGTCCACTGATATTGCCTCCTTACACATATACCCATGCATATGTAGTGTAGCTCCTTGCTTGCGAGTACTTTGGATGAGTACTCACGGTTGCTTTGCTCCCTCTTTCCCCCCTTTTCCCTCTTCTACCTGGTTGTCGCAACCAGATGTCGGAGCCTAGGAGCCAGACGCCACCGTCGACGACGACTCCTACTACACTGGAGGTGCCTACTACTACGTGCAGGCCGCTGACACGACGACCAGGAGTAGTTAGGAGGATCCCAGGCAAGAGGCCTGTGCCTCTTTCGATCTGTATCCCAATTTGTGCTAGCCATCTTATGGCAACTTGTTTAACTTATGTCTGTACTCAGATATTGTTGCTTCCGCTGACTCGTCCATGATCGAGCACTTGTATTCGAGCCCTCAAGGCCCCTGGCTTGTATTATGATGCTTGTATGACTTATTTTATTTGTAGAGTTGTGTTGTGATATCTTCCCATGAGTCTCTGATCTTGATCGTACACGTTTGCGTGTATGATTAGTGTACGATTGAATCGGGAGCCTCACAGATGGATGGCTCATTACATTCTGATCTCTGTACTCCTGGTTCCTAGAATGCCACAGTACATCCTCTCTTGTTTCAGCATCATGAACAACCTCTGCAATCTTGGTATAATTGGAAAATGTCTCAGAACATTATGAGGAATCCTCTTCACAGCATCACCATCTTTCCATCTTGATGATTTGCATTTCGGGCATTCACTTAAGTTGGCATAATCCTTCCGGAACAGAACATAATTATTCTTACAAACATGTATCATATCATATCCAATTCCAATATCACGAAGGAAATTCTTCATTTTACTGTAGGTGTGTGGCAGCTCAGACGCGTCTGGGAAAGATTTGCGGAAAGCAACCAACATCGCATTGAATGATTTGTTGGTCATCCGCTCAGATGTCTTCACCTGAAGAAAGGTGACTATAGCTAAGAATACTGACAGCTTATTTCATGGGGTGACAGCTACGTTGCATTGTTCCAACATGCGGGCCCACCATTTTTGTTCTGCAGGTGAAAGTTCACGGAATGCACGAGCATTTCGTAGCATTGTTTCAATGTTGGTCAAACTCACTGGCTCCGCCACCACCACCTCCTCCTCCTCTTCCACCTGAGCATCAGGCAGATCAAGATGGTCATCTGCTGCTTCCACATAGTCAATAACATTGACGTTCACAGTTTCACCATGATGAACCCACCTAGTATATGTGAACGACATCCCATACAAGTATAGATGATTTTGCACAGTTGACTGGGTTCTTGTAACTGAATTCATAAAACTGCTACACGGGCAGAGCACATCTGATTTCAGACCATCGTACTTAGTTCTGATAAAGTTCATGAAGTTTTCAACCCCCTCGACATATGCAGCGGAGAATCTTTGAGCAGAAGTTATCCAAGCCCTCTCCATTTGTTAGACATACAAATTAGTTCTTCTACTAGATATTGCAGGAAAAACATATATGCTTTTTATGAAGTCCAGGAAAAAACACCTAGGTCGATGTCTAAAGCTATGGCAAGATATTTGGATGAGCAGATCTAAGTAACAAAATATATGTAAAGCTAATTCAGCAAACAGATTTGAGTGCTAAATTATGACAGGCTGTTTCAATAGTCAATGAGGCCGAGCACACAGCCATCAAACTATCGAAGGCCATCACAGCAACAAAGATCGAGTATAAAACGGTGTAGAGCTATTTCACCTAACAGATTGGCTACTAGACCATGGCAATCTACGTCACAATAAATATATGGTTGGATATTTAAAAACTAATCGGCCTTGGCATGCCATCTTAGCTAAGCAGATTGAGTGCAAAACAGGGCAAGGAAGCTTCTTAAGCAGAGCATATTAACTGTAAACTACTTCGGCAAACAGTGAGATTAACAACGTCTATTAGCTAACATTCAGTGCTACACCGACATGCACGGGGCCTCAGTCTAGAATGCGTGTACTGTGGGAGAAGCTGACCGCCGTGCGTCTCCACACAAACGCCGCCAGTGGTGGCGGCGCTGACCGTCATGCGCTTCCACAAGAACGTCGCCAGCGGTGGCGGCGCGACTATAGGACGACAGTCTACGAGAGCGTACTGTGGGAGCGAGAGGATCACCCTGCGTCCCCACGACAAACCGTGACGTCGACGTATCGGCGCGGCAGGGAGGGCGGCTTTGGCAGAGCGAATGGAGTGGAGGGGGACGGGGGGAGGGGGTTTGGGGAATATTATTGGCTAGTTGGCCGAAGGGCGGTAGAATCTAGGATTTGGGGGCAATTTTTGGGTGGGGGGGGGGAGAATTTTCGTGCGGTGGGCGGGGGGAGTTTGGCGCATGGTCGGTTTCTCCAAGTGCAGTCCCACGTGTCAGTGAAGAGGCAAGTCGAAGCGCATTCCGTTTGCGTGAGCCGTGTGTAGGACCAAACGTGTGTGGGGTGCAATGCGACCACGACAGGAGTGTTGTGAGTGTACCGCCTTTTTTCCTTTTAAACTAGGTGCTTCGCCCCCTAAAAAAACTTGTTGCTTCGTGTGATCCATCGGTACTACTACTAGTAATCCGGTAATCCCGGCTAAAACGGCGCGGCCGGGTCTTTTCCCGCGCGATATGCTGGGAGGTTGACTTAGTTGGGTTTTTTAGGACGAGTAATGCTACACCTACGTAATCCCAGTTACATAATTAACGTAATGTGAAACGTGTGAGCTGTTGATTGTAGATTGGGGGGAGGAAGGGGTGATACGTCTCCAACGTATCTATAATTTATGAAGCATTCATGCTATTATATTATCTGTTTTGGATGTTTACAGGCTTTATTATACACTTTTATATTATTTTTGGGACTAACCTATTAACCGGAGGCCCAACCCATATTGCTGTTTTCTTGCCTATTTCAGTGTTTTGAAGAAAAGGAATATCAAACGGTGTCCAAACGGAATGAAACCTTCGGGAGCGTGATTTTTGGAACGAACGTGATCCAGGAGACTTGGAGTTGAAGTCAAGGAAGCTTCGAGGTGGCATACTGGGCGCCCCCTGTCTCGTGGGCCCCTCGAGGCTCCCCTGACCGACTTCTTTCGCCTATATAATCCCATATACCCTAAAACCTTCGAAGACAATAATAGATCGGAAGTTCCGCCGCTGCAAGCCTCTGTAGCCACCAAAAACCTCTCAGGAGCCCTTTCCGGCACTTTGTCGGAGGGGGAATCCATCACCAGTGGCCATCTTCATCATCTCGGCGCTCTCCATGACGAGGAGGGAGTAGTTCACCCTCGGGGCTGAGGGTATGTACCAGTAGCTATGTGTTTGATCTCTCTCTCTCTCTCTCTCTCATGTTCTTGACTTTGCACGAGCTTGATGTATCGTGAGCTTTGCTACTATAGTTGGATCTTATGATGTTTCTCCCCCTCTACTCTCTTTTAGTGGATTGAGTTTTCCCTTTGAAGTTATCTTATCGGATTGAGTCTTTAAGGATTTGAGAACACTTGATGTATGTCTTCCCGTGCTTATCTGTGGTGACAATGGGATATTCACGTGATCTACTTGATGTATGTTTTGGTGATCACCTTGAGGGTTCCATGAACTTATGCATAGGGGTTGGCACACGTTTTCGTCTAGACTCTCCGGTAGAAACTTTGGGGCACTCTTTGAAGTACTTTGTGTTGGTTTGAATAGATGAATCTAAGATTGTGTGATGCATATCGTATAATCATGCCCACGGATACTTGAGGTGGCAATGGAGTATCTAGGTGACATTAGGGTTTTGGTTGATTTGTGTCTTAGGGTGTTATTCTAGTACGAACTCTATGATAGATTGAATGGAAAGAATAGCTTTGTGCTATTTTACTACGGACTCTTGAATTGATAGATCAGAAAGGATAACTTTGAGGTGGTTTCGTACCCTACAATAATCTCTTTGTTTGTTCTCCGCTATTAGTGACTTTGGAGTGACTCTTTGTTGCATGTTGAGGGATAGTTATATGATCCAATTATGTTATTATTGTTGAGAGAACTTGCACTAGTGAAAGTATGAACCCTATGCCTTGTTTCCTACCATTGCAATATCGTTTACGCTCACTTTTATCATTAGTTACCTTGCTATTTTTATATTTTCAGATTACAAATACTCATATCTACCATCCATATTGCACTTGTATCACCATCTCTTCACCGAACTAGTGCACCTATAAAATTTACCATTGTATTGGGTGTGTTGGGGGGCACAAGAGACTTTTTGTTATTTGGTTGCAGGGTTGTTTGAGAGAGACCATCTTCATCCTACGCCTCCCACGGATTGATAAATCTTAGGTCATCCACTTGAGGGAAATTTGCTACTGTCCTACAAACCTCTGCACTTGGGGGCCCAACAACGTCTACAAGAAGAAGGTTGTGTAGTAGACATCAAGCTCTTTTCTGGCGCCATTGCAGGGGAGGTGAGTGCTTGAAGGTATATATTTAGATCTTGCAATCTAATCTTTTTGTTTCTTGTTTTATCACTAGTTTATTCTATAAAAGAAAACTAAAAAAATGGAATTCAGTTTGCCTCATACGCTTCATCTTTTTAATATCTTTTGTAAGTATGATGAAAAGGAAAATTGTGCTCGAGTGCTAGAAGAAGAAGTCTATAAAATGTTTGGCACTAAATCTTTGAATGACGAGCATGATTGCAATGTTGTTAGTATGAACTCCTTGAATATCCATAGTACTAATGATGATTGCACTAGTTATGATGAAAATGTCTCTTATAAGCATGTCGATTTTTGTGGAGAGCATTGGATTTGCATAGATACACCAAATAGAGAAGATAGATATTGCAAGAGGCATAATCATGTAGAAACTAAATTGTTGCAAGAAAGGCTAAGGGTGAGTGCTGAAAATTTATATTTCCTTCACCGTACTTGTGAACTTTGCAATGAAAGTGGTCATTTACATCTCCGATGCAAATTGTTTCATGATCGAATCGTGTCCAAAACTTGTGATGATTTGATCTTACTTGCACATTATAATGAACTTAGTTTGCTTATGGGTTACAAAGAAATGAAACTTTTAACTAAATTTCTTCCAGAATTTGCTCGTTATAACCTTCTTGAGTTTGATCTAGAGGAAATTTATATGTATTGTGCGGTGAATTGCATTGAAAATCCTTATATTGCCAATTACATAAAGATTAGAAAACAAATAGAAGATGAAGAGAATACTAATGAAAGGGAAGAGACTTCCCAATATCCTCCTATTATTTCTTACGATGAATCAGATAACGAGGAGGAGCTTTCTATTCAAGCAATCTCATCAATAAGGAGCTCAAAGAAGAAGGTTGAACCCACACATAATGTGAAAAAAAGAAGGAGCAACAAAGGTAAAAAGGTATCCCTCTCAAATGATGTTGCTCCTACTACTCATTGTGATGATGGTAATTGCTATACTATTGGTGTTATCCATACTATTAATGATGAGAGTGATTATGCTTATGATATGAAAAGCCCCAAGCTTGGGGAAGCTATGTTTGATAAGGATGAAATATTTGAGAATATATTTGCTGAAATTAATGTTTGTCCCAAGCTTGGGGATGCTACGTTTAATGAAGATGATATTTTTAGCCTCCCAAGTTTTGATATGCAAAGTTGTTATGATAGCATGCCTCTTACCTATGATAATATTGATGAAAGTGGGTTTGGAAGAGTGTCAACTTTAGGAAGTAGTGATCCCACTATTTTGGAAGATGTTATATCTTATTGTGATGAATATGAAAGTGGATTTGGAAGAGTGTCAACTTTATTTAGTGATGATTCCACTATCTTGGAAGAGGTTTCAATCGATTACGATGAGAACAAAGGTGCTACTTATGATGATTATTGTGATGAAACTTATGCTATAAGAAGTAGTGATGATTATATTTATAAAACTTGTCATGATTATGATTACCCTTTTTCTGAACATTACTCTTTTAATGTGGAAACAATTTTTAGTATTCGAGTCTCTTATGATACTCCCACTATTCCGAATGAGAAGAGTTTTGCTTATGTGAAGAGTAGTAAATTTTCTATGCAAGTAGATCATGAAAAGAATGCTTTAGTTTCTGGTTATATTGTTGAATTCATTCATGATGCTACTGAAAATTATTATGCGGGAGGAACATATGCTTGTAGGAATTGCAATAATATCAAGTTTCCTCTCTATGTGCGTAAAGTTTTGAAGCTATGCTTGTTTTACCTTCCTATGCTAGTTGATTATTGTTCCCATAAGTTGTTTGCTCACAAAATACCTATGCATAGGAAGTGTGTTAGGATTAAATGTGCTATTCATGTGCTTCATGATGCTCCCATTATGTTTCAATCCTTATCTTTTATGTGAGCATCATTGCCTGTTGGGGAGCGTAGTAATTTCAAAAAATTTCCTACGCACACACAATATCATGGTGATGGCATAGCAACAAGAGGGGAGAGTGTAGTCCACGTACCCTCGTAGACCGTAAGCGGAAGCGTTATGACAACGCGGTTGATGTAGTCGTACGTCTTCACGATCCGACCGATCCAAGTACGAACGTACGGCACCTCCGAGTTCAGCACACGCTCAGCTCGATGACGATCCCCGGGCTCCGATCCAGCAAAGCTTCGGGGATGAGTTCCGTCAGCACGACGGCGTGGTGACGATGATGATGCTCTACCGGCGCAGGGCTTCGCCTAAACTCCGCGACGATATGACCGAGGTGGAATATGGTGGAGGGGGGCACCGCACACGGCTAAGGAACGATCCGTAGATCAACTTGTGTGTATATGGGGTGCCCCCCGCCCCCGTATATAAAGGAGCCAGGGGGGAGGAGGCGGCCGGCCAAGGAGGGCGCGCCAAGGGGGGAGTCCTACTCCCACCGGGAGTAGGACTCCCTTCTTTCCTAGTTGGAATAGGAGAAGGGGGAAAGAGGAGGAAGAGGGGAAGGAAAGGGGGGGGGGGCGCCGCCCCCTTCCCTTGTCCTATTCGGACTAGGAAGGGGAGGGGCGCGTGGCCCCCTCCTGCCTCCTTCCCTCTTCTCCCTCGAGGCCCATGTAGGCCCAATAACCCCCCGGGGGGTTCCGGTAACCTCCCGGTACTCCGGTAAAATGCCGATTTCACCCGGAACGATTCCGATGTCCAAATATAGGCTTCCAATATATCGATCTTTATGTCTCGACTATTTCGAGACTCCTCGTTACATCCGTGATCACATCCGGGACTCCGAACAAACTTCGGTACATCAAAACTTATAAACTCATAATAAAACTGTCATCGTAACGTTAAGCGTGCGGACCCTACGGGTTCGAGAACTATGTAGACATGACCTAGAACTATTCTCGGTCAATAACCAATAGAGGAACCTAGATGCCCATATTGGTTCCTACATATTCTACGAAGATCTTTATCGGTCAAACCGCATAACAACATACGTTGTTCCCTTTGTCATCGGTATGTTACTTGCCCGAGATTTGATCGTCGGTATCCAATACCTAGTTCAATCTCGTTACCGGCAAGTCTCTTTACTCGTTCCGTAATGCGTCATCCCGTAACCAACTCATTTGGTCACATTGCTTGCAAGGCTTATAATGATGTGCATTACCGAGAGGGCCCAGAGATACCTCTTCGACAATCGGAGTGACAAAACCTAATCTCGAAATACGCCAACCCAACATGTACCTTTGGAAACACCTGTAGTACTCCTTTATAATCACCCAGTTACGTTGTGACGTTTGGTAGCACCCAAAGTGTTCCTCCGGTAAACGGGAGTTGCATAATCTCATAGTTACAGGAACATGTATAAGTCATGAAGAAAGCAATAGCAACATACTAAACGATCAAGTGCTAGGCTAACGGAATGGGTCATGTCAATCACATCATTCTCCTAATGATGTGATCCCATTAATCAAATGACAACACATGTCTATGGTTAGGAAACATAACCATCTTTTATTAATGAGCTAGTCAAGTAGAGACATACTAGTGACTATATGTTTATCTATGTATTCACACATGTATCATGTTTCCGGTTAATACAATTCTAGCATGATTAATAAACATTTATCATGAAATAAGGAAATAAATAATAACTTTATTATTGCCTCTAGGGCATATTTCCTTCATTGCCATCATCATGCCTAGCTAGAAAGGCATTAAATAAAATCGCTTGTTGGGAGACAACCCAATATTTACCTTTACTGTTTTTGTGTGTTCACATGATTATGCTACTGTAGTAATCATGTTCTATAGCTTTTGTTTCAATAAAGTGCCAAGTAAGGCCTTTAGGATAGCCTACGGTGATAGTTGTGTTGATCCTGCTGAAAATCAGAAACTTTTGCACCCAGTAAATTAGTTTTTATAATTCACAGAAACGTACTTCTAATATGATTCTTTCTTCTATGGATTGGTACACAAATTGCTTAGGACTCCCTAATTTGGTAGGCTTTTTGGAGTTCCATAAGTATACGTTTGATACAGATTACTATAGACTGTTCTGTTTTTGACAGATTCTGTTTTCTATGTGTTGTTCGCTTATTTTGATGAATCTATGAGTAGTATCGGAGGGTATGAACCATAGAGAAGTTGGAATACAGTGTATATTACACCAATATAAATTTAGACGGAGTTCATTACAGTACCTAAGTGGTGGTTTTATTTTCTTATACTAACGGAGCTTACGAGTTTTCTGTTGAGTTTTGTGTTGTGAAGTTTTCAAGTTTTGAGTGAAGATTCGATGGACTATTGAATAAGGAGTGGCAAGAGCCTAATCTGGGGGATGCCCAAGGCACCCCAAGGTAATATTCAAGGACAACCAAGAGCCTAAGCTTGGGGATGCCCGGGATGGCATCCCCTCTTTCGTCTTCGTCCATCAGTAACTTTACTTGGAACTATATTTTTATTCACCACATGATATGTGTTTTGCTTGGAGCATCATTTTATTTTGTTAGTGTTTGCTTTATGTTATTTAGAATAATGTTTTGCATCTATATTTTCAATAAAAAATTCAAGGATAGCCTTTACCATGCTTAATTTGCTAGTATACATGTTGTTGTTTGAAAACAGAAAGTTTACCGCTGTTGCAAAAATTCCCTAGAAAATTCAGAGAATGGTATAATGTTGAAACTTTTTGCATATTGAGCTCTGATAAATATTCTACAGTGAGGTATTTTTCTCATAATTTTTGAGTTAGGGAAGTATGATGAATCTTGCATTATTTACAGACTATACTGTTTTGGCAGATTGCTGTTATGGTTGCATTGTTTGCATATGTTTGCTTGTTTAATGATTCTATTTGAGGATAGGAGTATTAAATATGCAGAGGCATTTAGTATGCAATGTTGAATAATAATGTTAGTGATTTGTTACAGTAGGAAATGATAAGGTTTTTGCATTGGTTTATACTAACTTATCTCACGAGTTCTTGTTGAGTTTGGTGTGGATGAAGTTTTTGAGAAATAGAGAAACCATGATATGAGAGGAATTAAGGAGACACAAAAGTTCAAGCTTGGGGATTACCAAGGCACCCCAAGATAATATTTCAAGAAGTCTCAAGCATCTAATCTTGGGGATGCCCCGTTAGGCATCCCACCTTTCTTCTTCAACAACTATCGGTTAGTATCGGTTGAACCTAAGTTTTTGCTTCTTCACATGAGTTGTGCTATCCTTGCAATGCCATTTTATTTTGCTTTGCTTGCTATTTGAATAAAATACCAAGATCCTAAATTCTTAAATGGGAGAGAGTCTTCACATAGCTACATAATTATTTAGCTACTCATTGATCTTCACTTATATCTGTTTGGAGTAGTTTGTCATTTACTCATGTACTTCACTTATATCCTATAAGTAAATGGTTGAATGTCATAAATCTGAAATTATATATGTTTCATTTGCTTATCCCATGGGGAGTAATGACTTCACATATAATAAGTAGAGGTTGTAAATTTATTGAAGGTTAGCAAGCATTGTATTGGTCATTTGAACAATTCATGAAAGAATATTGAAGGAAGAGAGATTTCACATATAAATATACTATCTTAGACATCTTCTATGATTGTGAGCCCCATTAATTATTTTCAAACCTGAGCAAATTAGTTGAAGTTGGACAAGGAAGACAACGTAATGAGTTATGCTTGGGTGCATTTGTATAGAAGTTATATTGTTATAGATCCTCCAACATGTGGTGCTTGCTTTTCAGAATCCTTTGCTAGCCAAAATATCTGTACTAAGTGGGAATATTGCTTGTGCATCCAAATCCCTTGAACCAAGTTTCTTCCATGAGTGTCCACCATACCTACCTATATGCGGTATTTACCTGCCGTGCCAAGTAAATTTGCATGTGCCAAACTCTAAACCTTCAAATAATAATCTGTTTTGTATGCCCGAATCGCTCGTGTAGCGACTAGGGGCTGTCAGTATCTTCCATGCTAGGTGGGTTATTCTCAAGATGAGTGGACTCCGCTCATCATTCACGAGAAAAATGACTGGTAACCGGGATGCCCAGTCCCATGATAAAAAAGATCAAAGCAAAACAAAATAATTAAAACAAAACTCCCTCAGGACTGTTGTTGGTATGGACGGTACCCGTTGTTTCGGATGGTCGTGGAGTGTGATTGTTGGTGGAGGTGGAGTAAAAACTTTACCATTCTGTTTGGGAACCGCCTATAATGTATGTAGTATGGAAGATATTGGGAACTCTTGGTTGTTATGTTGACAATGAAAGCATACCTCTCAAAATTATTTTCATCTCTATTTCAATAACGAGCTCTGGCACCTCTGCAAATCCCTGCTTCCCTCTGCGAAGGGCCTATCTTTTAATTTTATGCAAGAGTCAGTAGTATTCCTTCTCATTCCTACCTACTCTTTAGTTGGCAAACATCGTGTGTTGGGGAAAGATCTAAGCATATATGGCCATGGAAATATATTTGATCATGAATTATCATTGTTGACGATTATCTATATGATAAGTGAGTTGGGAGGTGAAACACTAAGCCCCTATCTTTATCTGTGTTCAATGGATGCTATTTGTTCTAAGAATATGCTTTGAGAGGTAGCAATCATGGAAGACTATATGATAGTTGAGTGTATGAAGTTTGCTAAATCAAAGCTCTGACATAGACCCTTCCTGAAAATAAGATGAATTGCAATTGTCTGATGACTGAGAACATAGTTTGGTAGTCTTCAAGAAAGTTTATGGTCTATGCTTTAACATGTGAATAGCTTGTTACTTGATCTTGAGAAGTTTTATGAGATGAACTACTGTTATGACATATAATCATGCTAGAAAAGGTGATTGAAATATCATTGATCAAACTTGTGCACCTGCTAGCATTCACACTTCATAAATTCTTTCTTTTATCATTTACCTACTCAAGGACGAGCAGGAATTAAGCTTGGGGATGCTGATACGTCTCCAACGTATCTATAATTTATGAAGCATTCATGCTATTATATTATCTGTTTTGGATGTTTACGGGTTTATTATACACTTTTATATTATTTTTGGGACTAACCTATTAACGGGAGGCCCAGCCCATATTGCTGTTTTCTTGCCTATTTCAGTGTTTCAAAGAAAAGGAATATCAAACGGAGTCCAAAGAGAATGAAACCTTTGGGAGCATGATTTTTGGAACGAACATGATCCAGGAGACTTGGAGTTGAAGTCAAGGAAGCTTCGAGGTGGCCACGAGGGTGGGGGGCGCGCCCCCTTGTCTCGTGGGCCCCTCGAGGCTCCCTCGACCGACTTGTTTCGCCTATATATTCCCATATACCCTAAAACCTTCGAAGACAATAATAGATCGGGAGTTCCACCGCCGCAAGCCTCTATAGCCACCAAAAACCTCTCGGGAGCCCTTTCCGGCACCCTGCCGGAGGGGGAATCCATCACCGGTGGCCATCTTCATCATCTCGGCGCTCTCCATGATGAGGAGGGAGTAGTTCACCCTCGGGACTGAGGGCATGTACTAGTAGCTATGTGTTTGATCTCTCTTTCTCTCTCTCGTGTTCTTGACTTCGCACGATCTTGATGTATTGCGAGCTTTGCTACTATAGTTGGATCTTATGATGTTTCTCCCCCTCTACTCTCTTGTAATGGATTGAGTTTTCCCTTTGAAGTTATCTTATCGGATTGAGTCTTTAAGGATTTGAGAACACTTGATGTATGTCTTGCCGTGCTTATCTGTGGTGACAATGGGATATTCACGTGATCTACTTGATGTATGTTTTGGTGATCAACTTGCGGGTTCCATGAACTTATGCATAGGGGTTGGCACACGTTTTCGTCTTGACTCTCCGGTAGAAACTTTGGGGCACTCTTTGAAGTACTTTGTGTTGGTTTGAATAGATGAATCTGAGATTGTGTGATGCATATCGTATAATCATGCCCACAGATTCTTGAGGTGACAATGGAGTATCTAGATGACATTAGGGTTTTGGTTGATTTATGTCTTAAGGTGTTATTCTAGTACGAACTCTATGATAGATTGAACGGAAAGAATAGCTTTGTGTTATTTTACTACGGACTCTTGAATAGATAGATCAGAAAGGATAACTTTGAGGTGGTTTCGTACCCTACAATAATCTCTTCATTTGTTCTCCGCTATTAGTGACTTTGGAGTGACTCTTTGTTGCATGTTGAGGGATAGTTATATGATCCAATTATGTTATTATTGTTGAGAGAACTTGCACTAGTGAAAGTATGAACCCTATGCCTTGTTTCCTACCATTGCAATACCATTTATGCTCACTTTTATCATTAGTTACCTTGTTGTTTTTATACTTTCAGATTACAAATACTCATATCTACCATCCATATTGCACTTGTATCACCATCTATTCGCCGAACTAGTGCACTTATACAATTTACCATTGTATTGGGTGTGTTGAGGACACAAGAGACTTTTTTTATTTGGTTGCAGGGTTGTTTGAGAGAGACCATCTTCATCCTACATCTCCCACGGATTGATAAACCTTAGGTCATCCACTTGAGGGAAATTTGCTACTGTCCTACAAACCTCTGCACTTGGAGGCCCAACAACATCTATAAGAAGAAGGTTGTGTAGTAGACATCAAGGGGCCCACCACCATGAAAATCAGGGGAGGAGAGAGAGAGAGGCAATTTACGTTTACCCTTTCATAGGTTCCCGTAGATGTAGAAAGATGTGAAATGCGTGAATGTTTAGTGGACGTACTATTGGAGTGCCTAAGATAAATTGTGTATGTATAGCCCCTATGTGTTTATTTTACTTCGCATGTTAGCTTTGTCTCGGTTCAATATAAAGCAGAGTTGGTGATGATGGTGTGCCTGTCATCCTGCAATATAGGCCGTCCGATCTATATCTAACGGATAGGAAGGAAACTATGACAATCTACCCGCACTCCTCTCCACATTTGCAGATAAGGCCTTCCCTCATTCATCCTTTTCTCCCACAAGATCTTGATGTTCCGTGCAACACACGGGCATCTTGCTAGTACTCCTACAATATACTATATTACTGTGAAAGTTCATATACACTGGCCGAGATTAATGCAAACACGGCAGATTTTCATTACATTTCGAACTTTTATAGGACAGAAAAATAAAAGAAACCCGACCCTAAACCTATTCTACGACGGCGATCGACGTCCTCCATCTGCGATCTCTATGTATGGGGGCGGGGTCCAAGACCCGTGAAGTGAAGGTGCGGTCTTCGGCGAGGAAGAGTAGAACACGGGATACAGAGGAGTCCCCGACCTCGGCGGTGCCAGAAGTTGGACGGCGACAAGTAGGATGCATGGCTGACGGTGCTCGGCCGCCAGCATGGCCACCGCTTGTGCGGTCGCGTCCACGTCCGGCTACGCCGCTATTACGTTGCGAGAGGCGACTTGAGTGAAGGAGGCGACCTCGAGCTTCATCCCCGAGGACAAGCTCTCCTGCAGAGCGTTCGCTCTTGCGGTCATGGCAGATATGGTGCCAGGTAGGAGGACGATGCGCTATGGTGTGGAGGTTAGCTGGGTGTTGCCGCTTTAAGTAACAAATTCCGGTGAGGCCAAGCATCCGGGTGCGTCATTAAGTTGCCGGAGTTGGTTCCTCGGGCACCGAGCCTCTTAACAATGGCATACGAACGGACGGCAAATGCGGGCAACTGGCGCCGGTTGGGAACGCACCGCGCAACAGTGCGAGGCCCGAGGGTTTTTGGTGTGCCAGGGTAGTCAGCTGCGGTCGTGGCAACATTGGAGATGGCCTTTGCTCACATACGATCCCCGCATGTCATTGAAAAATCAAGACGACCCGGCATGGTCTCAGGTCCTCAGGATGCAGTTGGCCGCGCTGCACCGTTCCGCGGATGCGTTGCGGCGCCCCATGCATCCTCGATGAGCCGGGTGTTGGGGTGTGTTTTGGATTGTGGCCAAAGTGCACCTTACCAAAATTTTGGTCATGACCCAAAGATTGGTCTTTGTTTGGATGGTTGCCTTTTTTTGGCATGCCAATGAACTCTAGCCAACTCCAGTTCATTTTTCTTGCCAATGTCGGCCAAATCATGGGCAACCAAAACCTCAACCAAAATTTTGGCTACCTAGTGCTTTGGTGGGGCAACCTTGGGCACAAACCAAACATACTGTTGGTCGTGCCACAGCACTAACGCCACCCACGGCACACTGAAACCGACCATGTCTAGCAACGATGAGCATGTCGCTCACCGCGGTCGCCGTTTCCAAAGGCAGTGCTGGAGCTGCGCCACGTTGTTGGCCCCCATGACCCACATGAATGGTCTTCGGTGGCGAGGAGGTCGTGAGCTAGCTCCTCCACTGGACTAGTTTGTGCTACGTCGTCCCGATGGGTGTGCCCCACATGTCGGTTTCCCTGTTTTCCTGGCCATATTCGAGCGTCAGTGCTCCGCGTTGCGCATTAGGCCTTTCACTATGTAGGCCAAGCGAGACAACTTATTGTTTATTTGAGCCGTTCAAGTATAATCATGTGGCATTTGCTTATTTCTCATTCGTCTCCAACCCTCTTCTCCATCGATCATGTCGCCCTCCGGTCGAGTCCATCCTCCCGCATGCCTCATTTGAACATTCCGCCGAGTATCATTTGCATGTGGGCCTAGACCATGCTTGTATTTCCAATGTTGTAATTTGTTCGACATGCATACAAACAAACGGTTCGTTTAAAGTTTCACTTTGCCTCCACTACGTGTCGCTTCGCGTCTTAGTTTTGACATCGCATTCGGTTCATGCCCCGGCACATGTTGACGAGATCGATTGATGTTCATAGATCAATTGCGTGTCGTGCAAGGAGATAAAGGTTTGGTTTGTTTCTATGATAGAAATGACCCGCGGGGGGGGGGGGGGGGGGGTTCGTGGGGATCAGAGGGAGTATATTGTACGTTCATAAGCGAAACGAACGTATCGTACCCACCATAGTCCTCTTTCAATCGATCTCCGGACCCCGAGATGAAATCGAGAGAGAACGAGTGGGGGCACGTGATACCTAAGGCGGATTCAAAATTTTGAACCGGTGATCATAGCATCCGCAAATCATATATAAAGGGTATTCAATGTTTGTTTCGTTTTTGAACGTACAGTATACTCCCTCCTATCCTTTCTAGTTTACATATAAGTTTTATGTGTAGTCAAAGTATCTCTACTTTGATCAAAAAAGCATCAACATTCAACAACGCCCAATCAATATTGTTAGATTCGTACGTACTCCTAGATTTGTACTCGAGATGGTTTCCAATTTGTTTTCAATCATGTGAATGTGCTTGTTCTTGTGCATGCTCTTCCTACTAGGATTTCGCCACGTATAGCTAGTCAAATAGTAACTTTTTTAAGCTCCCTGTCCAGTAGTACTAGTGGAGTACTAACAACATCTGTACTAGAGTATGCAGTGCTCATAGTAGTACTCCCTCCTTCCATTTATATAGGGCCTATGTGGTGGAGAGAGATGCGAAGAAGTAAGGGGAGTGAGCTCTCATGCAAGAGCCTAGCTATATACGCATTCCTAGTTAAATACAATAAATATGAAGAAAGAGATAGAGAGGAGATGGAAAAAAGTACTAATACAATAGCCAACCTTATATTTTTTTGCGGGAAATAGCCAACCTTATAGCCCACACTACTGTATGAGTGGATATAATAGATGATGGCTATAGATGACATGGCAGTCCCTCATAGCCATCGACTGGCTATATTATTAACCATGCTCTAATGCGTTTTTCAAAACCGCATTTGACTATTGACAAGATTAATAGTACATGAGATGTATAATGTGAAAATTATATCATTGGAAGCTCCTTTCACATATGAATTTGACCGTATGCTTTGTGTAAGTTGCATGTCATATATTATTACTCTAACATTTGGTCAAAGTTAGCCTGAAAAATGCATTAGGCCCTGTATAGTAAATGGAAGGAGGGAGTAGTAGTGGAAGTGGATCCTCTGACGTAGGTATCCCTGCCTTGCCCTCCCTTTCGGTCACTTACTGGCAGACCCATGTTTGCTAGGCCCCACATGTCAGTTACTCAATGGGTTCGGCCACGTCAGGGGATCCTCATCCGTAGTATACTCCCTCTGTTTTTATTTACTCCGCATAAAACAGAGGGAGTGGTAGTATAAATGACGCGAGTGGGGGAGGGGGAGGGACGTTGGTTAGCTCTCAACTGCGGTCCCACAAGCGAGTGAAAACGCAAGACGAAGCGTGTTCCATTCGGTGAGTGACGTGGAGGGTCCAGCGTGCTGAGCTGCAACGCAAACGCGACAAGAGCGATGTACAGTCAAAACCGATTGACCGATCGTCACCAGAACCACTATTGGCACCAGAACCTTCGCTGCTCTGGAGCGCTTCCACAAGGTTATCTGATGCCTCTAGATGGACAGAGGCCATCAGCACAGACGGCTTGCCTCCCTTGGCGGGTGGCTGCCTGCCTGAATCCGGAACCACTGGAGGTTTCGGTGCAGTATTCGGCTGGGGGCCAAGCTTGCTGCAGCCCCCCTCATCCGAATCCATGGGGATCTTCCCCCCCATGAGCCCGGCATCGAGAGTCTCGCCTTGAGGCGTCTCCAGGACTACCCCCTCCTGGCCCGACATCCTCTGAGATAACACCTCGGTGTCATCTGTGGGCCGGGGGGTGGAAGCTGTCGGGAGCGAATAGCTATTCATCTTCGACAAGCTCAAGGACCCGTTCGAGGAGGGCAAGTCGATATGGGCTTTGGGCGGACTGCACAAACAAACTTTGACATAATAAGGAGCCATAAAGCTAAAATATGCAAGAAGTATCCTGACATCCGAACTCCCATAGGTTGAACGCCTGTCTTTGACACGGGAGAATCCGGTGAAATAGCATGACCCGGACCACGTTGACAAGCTTGATATTCTTGGTTATCATGTTCTTGACGCAGTTCTGGAGTCCGGTCAGCTCCGCGGATGCGCCCCAGGCTAGGCCCTTCCTCTTCCAGGAAGTGAGCCACATAGGGATGCCGGATCGGAATTCGGGGGCCGCCACCCAGTTGGCGCCGCGCGGCTCGGTGATGCAGAACCATCCCTATTGCCACCCCTTCACGGTATCCGCAAAGGAGCCTTCGAGCCAGGTAACGTTGGGCATCTTGCCCACCATGGCGCCACCACACTCCGCCTGCTGGCCGACCACTATCTTCGGCTTCACGTTGAAGATCTTTAGCCACATGCCGAAGTGGGGCCTGATGCGGAGAAAAGCCTCGCACACGACGATAAACGCCGAGATGTTGAGGATGAAGTTAGGGGCTAGATCATGAAAATCCAGCCCGTAATAGAACAGGAGCCCGCGGACAAATGGGTGGAGGGGGAATCCCAGTCCGCGGAAAAAGTGGGCGAGGAACACGACCCTCTCATGGTGTCCCGGAGTCGGAATGATCTGCTCTGTGTCCGGGAGCCGGTGCGCAATATCTGCGGCCAAGTATCCGGATGCCCGGAGCTTCATAATGTCCTCCTCCTTGACGGAGGAGGCCACCCACTTGCACTACAAAAAAATACACTTCCGTGATGATACGTGTTTGTCACAGTAGGTCGCATTTTTTGTCATGCATGTACATCCATGACAAATTTATGACATAATCAAGATAGTCATACTTGTGCTGTCGTAGAACTGTTCCATGACATTACCAAAATTATCATCATGGAAGTGTCCACTTCCATGATGATAAATCGCGCGTCACAGAAGTGCTTTCGTCAAGGGTGACCGACACATGGCATCCACCATAACGGAACACCGTTAAGCTATGGGGTCGGATTTTGGATCCGATAACCCGTTAACAGCCACGACCAATGCCGATTTTCCACGTGTAAAATTCTCATTGGCTCACGGATCCACGTGTCAGCTCCGCGTTGGCACAGGTGTCACTCATCCAACGGTCGAGATGGGCCTATGATATGTTGACACATGGACTGGCCCAAAAGTGGCCCACAAAGTTTAAATGCGCTGGCCCAACCGAAGGCCGATAAGATTTAGCGGACCATAATGGGCCGACCGAGCTAAAGGCCCACAAAATTTAGCGGACCATAATGGGACGGCCCAGCTAAAGGCCCACAAGATTTTGCGGACCACAATGGGCCGGCCCAGCTAAAGGCCCACAAGATTCTGTAGACCATAATGGGCCAACCCAGCTAAAGGCCCAACATTCTCTGTCTAATCGGCCCGTCAATGGCCTGGTCTAAACTTGTCATCAATGCGGCCATGGTCACTTCTGCCCCGTTAACAGTCCACTAAGTAATTGGGCCGAATTACGGCCCGGTGTATTTCCGGCCTGTTAAAGGTCCGGCTTCATTTGGGCCCATTTACATGCCATCAAAACTTTCGGCCCATAAACGACCGTGAAGGATTTGGGTCATATTCGGCCATGTCTGTCATTCGGCCTGTTAGAGGCCCACTATAGATTTGGCCCACTTTCGGCCTATTGTCATTTTCGGCCCATTAACGCCGGACGTAAACCATGGGCCATATGTGGCCCAACGTCATATCGGGCCCATTAACGGCCCATATAAAAATGACAATAATCTAGCCCGACCGAAGTTCCGGCCTGTTAAAGGCCCGTGTATTAGGTCGACGCATTTACGGCCCGTCCGAATTTCGGCCTGTCAAATATCCGCATCGTAAATGGGCCACCATTTCGGCCTGCTAAGTCCAATGGGTTATTTGGCACAATCAGGGCCCAATCTCACTTTCGGTCTATTAAAGGCCCATGTTTTTTATGGGCTCGACATATTTACACCTGTAAATGGCCTACTTTTACCGAGGGCCCAAATTATGTTTAGGCCTGTTAAAGGCCCACTATGGGCACAGGCCTACCAGAAAAATTTGAAAGCTTATGCTAATTTAAGCCCAGATATTTTTAGTGGGCTACATGCCAATTTCGGCCCATAATCATTTTTAGCCCAATTGGAATGGGCCCGAGGAATGTTGGCATGTTGGGCTCCTACGAAGCTTTCGTCCGAATACATTACTAAGATAAACCTACACTATACAAAAATAGCGTCATAATTACTGCAGCCTGTGGCAGCATCATAAATGTTGTATCACAACAAAATAAATTCCAATCATACAACAAAAGGCCTGTTGGCATAAAGTTTACAGTCCTTCCAGATAAAAGCACCATCAGATGTATAGAAGCACAGATCATTTGACCTGAGTGCTAATGTTTCAGGCTGTAGAATCTGATGGAGCAGCACGATCTCCACCTTTTTTCCGCCATTGCTCTTCAACAACGAAGCGAATGTCTGATAGTCTGGTTTCAAAACCATTCATATCTTGACGGCATTTCTCAACCACTATTCTTGTTTCCGAAACAACATCCATTAGGGATTGGACTTGTGTCTGGAGGACAGATATATCACTCTGTCTAGCAGGAAGATTTTGTTCAGTAGGCGATTTGGACGAGGTTACCTTGACAACCAACCCAGAATTACGCAGGAAGGTGCTTTTTGCACTGTTAGTGGAGAGATACCGACGCACTGCAGCAAGAGGTGACATTGTGCCTGTAGTAGCCTCGTCACCTTCAGGTGGTTGTGGCTGTTCAATCATTTGTTCCATAGCTTCCTGAAAGTTTGAACTTGTAGATTAGTGTACCAGTGAGTTACTAATGAGACAAAACAAACAAAGTAGGTTAAACGTTTATACATAACTTATTTTGGTGAACTACTGTAATACATTAGCATGTATTGTAGTGCCAACTACATAATAAAATCACTTTCGGAACATATGTCCATGTAGCATGCCTACTGTATTGTCTATTTCCTCACATTCGTTGACATCTAAGGATAAAGAGACATGGTTTAAAGTAGGATGAACATAGTATGACATCATTCATATCATGGGCAAACAGATATAAAACAAACAGGCTATTTTATCATTGTGTGCACACGTGAACATAGCAACTAGATTACAGATCAAGACCAAAAGAATATCCTTCATCTCTTTTAAACCATGTAAGGTGAAATGATACGTTAAGACAACTATGTATAAAAGTGAACAGAGTAACTGACATTGGCTGCAAACCAAGTAGTTAAATGAACACATCACAGTACCAATCAGTTCAAGGCAGGAGGAGTAAGGACTTACAACAGCGGCTTGAACTGGTGTGCTCATGCCCTTCATCTTGCTGGTGTGGCAATCCTTGAAGATTTGCACTGCATTCGGTTCAGGTTCTTTTTGGTCCACACGGGCTTTCCGCTATATTTGGAACAAGTCAATATAGATACGATAATATGGCACAAAAAAAGAAGGAAGTAGCAGCTATTTACAAGAGCCTCGCAGTGTGCAATATAGCTACGAGATCCTGTTGTCTGTTGGAATTTCACTTTAGAACGGTTGGTTTTGTTCTTCAAACAGTTAGCCTAGAAGAAGATACACTTGTAAGGCACATACATAAATACAAGTTCAATATGTGGTCTGATCAAATACATATAGCCTACCTGATACTTTGGATCAGACCAGTGTTTAACGAGGGCTGTCCAGTCTTCATCTGTAATATATTCCACTGGAGATGTTTGGGCGATTTCATTGTTAGCCTTGCCTTCAAAGTGAGATTTTCTAAGGTGGTACCGATACTGTCGCAGAGCAGACTGAAAAACATGAGTGCATGCTTGTTTAGTTGCATCATCTTTCGGATCCAACTTGAACCTCATCTGTTGAAAAAAGAATGTGAGTCTTATTAGGAGGAAGCTAGAAAGTATGGGACAGAGCAAGACAATATTACTAATTGCGATGAATAACATTACTTACGGATAAATGGTCAAGGAAGGTGTTAAACTGGGTATTGTCTTTCTCATTCCTGTACTGGATCCACGTTGGGAGGATACGCGCATGACACCTAACGGCAACGGCTGCCTCTGATACTAACTTGGCTGACTCTGTAGCATCACGTGGCCTTTTTAAACCTGCCTCAAAATGGATCTCCATTCTTCCTCCTTTAGATTTTGTTAATCTGTCAAGCATTATCCCTGATGTCTGTTTCCGCTTGCGCCGTGGTGCTAGTTCAACAACGAATATGGAAAGTGTTAGTGTACATCAAACTGTGAGAGTACATATAAAGGAGCATGCAACTGCAACTTGACTCGGTCAGGTACCGTCTTGGTGTTGATGCTCATGAGGTTCATCTGATCTTGCCAAGTCCTGTTGTGTCAGCAGTGCTTCGGAAGTAGTGTTAGGTGTGAAGGCAGCTTGGGAACTGGCCAGTTCCGGAGCAAACGAACGAGTAACTGGTTGAGATGCTGGTACAGTTGAAGCGGATGCTGCAGCTGGTGGAGCAGGTGATACTGTGTTTGTAGATTTAGCCGGTGGACTTGGACCTTCTACTGCACTATAAGTACCAGCAGAATCTCGACGGCAGAACCTTTTCCGTTTCACCCGACGAGTAACAGCACTCCCTACTATATTATTTTCCTTGCTCTTTTTTGACTTTGCCATGTCAAGCTGTACCCACAACACAAAAGAATAAAATCACTCTTCAGAACTCATTGATGCATGATACAGACAAGCAATACTTTGATGTAAGACAACCGTATGAGGATGGAATATGTAAGAAAAACAGGACGGCATGACATATTCACAGCTACGATGTGCAAACTAAGCAGAAGGATTTTCAAGAAAATAGAAGTAATGCAAGCTAGACACCATATGAAAGATGCAACCAATATTACTCTGCCAAGTTAAAAGTGTCTTGTCATAAGTGGCAATTCGAAAAATTAGAAGCAGTACAACATAGAAATCAATGCAAGATGCAACCACTATCAAACTGCCATGTTAAAAGCGTCCAATCATGAGTTACTGATGCGGGATACACAACAGCAGTACTTTGATGTAAGAACATGGTATGATAGATAGATGCAGTGTATTCTAGACACAGAAAGCCATGTCATATGCACATGTATAACGTATAAACTCAGCAGGTGCAATTTAATCAAAATAGAAGAAATACAGGCTAGACAACATATGCAACATGAAACCAATTATCACACTGTCAACTTAGAGCAAGCACCTGCGATGGTGGAGTGCGGGAGATGAACTCATCATGTAGACTTGGGACTTCAACTTCATTAGCAGTAGCAGTGGCAAATCTAGAGAGTCTCTGTTTGCGTCGGTGCGGAGTACCACCAACATCCCCTAACTTACTCTTTTCCTTCCTATTTTCTGATATTGCCTTATGAAGTCAAAACCACAAGAAGATGAATAAAATTAGCTCTGCATAACTGGTTGATGCATGATACAGACGAACACTACTTTGATGTAAGGCAAGCGCAGGAAGGGATGGAATATATACAAAAAAAGACAGCGTTTCATATTCACACGTACGATAGGAGGATGGAATATGTATGAAAAAACAGTAAGCGGAAGGCATTTCAACAAAATTAGAAGAAATGAAAGCTAGGCACCATATGAACATGCAACCAATATCACTCTATCAGGTAAAAAGTGTCTCGTCGTAAGTGCCATTTCAAGAAATTAGAAGCAGTACAAGCTAGAAGACAATGCAAGATGCAACCTACATCACAGTCCCAAGTTAAATGTGTCTTATGGGTAAGTGATCGTTGCAGGTATAAGTTGTAAGCTACGCAGATGCAATTCAACATAATCAGAAGCAATACAAACTAGACATCATACGGAAAACGCAACCACGTATAACAGTTCCAAGTAAGAGCAAGCACCTGTGATGGTGGAGTAGGGGAGATGTGCTCATCATGTACACGTATGTTCTAGAAACAGGAACACGTGTCATATTCACAGGCATTATGTGTAAAGTAAGCAGATGCAATTCAAGTTAGAAGCAATACAAGCTAGACATCATACGCAACATGCAACCACATATAATAGTGTCAAGTTAGAGCAAGCACCTGTGATGGTGGAGTAGGGGAGATGTGCTCATCATCTACACAGCTACGTTGACTGTCCAGCCTTGTGTTGTCTTGCGAATCTTGTTGGGAGGATGGCGGAGTAGAATCTGTAGAGACCCCCTGTTTGAGTTGCTCCGAAGGACCACCATCATCCACTGCCGGACTAATTTCCTTCAGCTGTAATGATTTTGCATTGTGAAGTCAAACCGATAAGAAAAAGGAATAAAATTCGCTCTTCAGAACTCATTCATGCATGATACTGACGAACACTACTCGGATGAAAGGCAAACACATGATGCGAGGATGGAATATGTATGAAAAACAGGATGGTGTGACATATTCACACCTATGATGTGGTAACTAAGCAGAAGGCATTTCAACAAATTAGAAGCACTGCAAGCTAGACACCATATGAAAGATGCAACCAATATCACTCTGCCAAGTTCAAACTGTATGGCGTTTCAACAAATTAGAAGCAGTATATGCTAGAAATCATATGCAAGACACAACCAATATCACAGTGGCGACTTAAAGGTGCCTTATCATAAGTGACTGATGCGGGATATGCAAGAATAGTAGTCTGATGTAGAAACAGGAACACATGTCATATTCACAGGCATTATGTGTAAAGTAAGCAGATGCAATTCAACAAAGTTAGAAGCAATACAAGCTAGACATCATACGCAACATGCAACCACATATAATAGTGCCAAGTTAGAGCAAGCACCTGTGATGGTGGAGTAGGGGAGATGTGCTCATCATCTACACAGCTACGTTGACTGTCTAGCCTTGCGTTGTCTTGCGAATCTTGTTGGGAGGATGGCGGAGTAGAATCTGTAGAGAACCTCCGTTTCAGTTGCTCGGAAGGACCACCATCATCCAATGCCTTGCCAATTTCCTTCAGCTTTATTGATTTTGCATTGTGAGGTCATACCGACAAGAAAAAGGAATATCATTCGCTCTTCAGAACTCATTCATGCATGATACTGACGAACACTACTCTGATGAAAGGCAAAGTCATGATACGAGGATGGAATATGTACGAAAAAATGGACGGCTTGACATATTCACACCTATGATGTGGTAACTAAGCAGAAGGCACTTCAACAAATTAGAAACACTGCAAGACACCATATGGAAGGTGCAATCAATATCACTCTGCCAAGTTAAAACTGTCTCGTCATAGGTGGCGTTCATCAAACTAGAAGCAATACATGCTAGAAATCATATTCAAGACGCAAACCAATATCACACTGCCAACTTAAAGGTGTCCCATCATAAGTGACTGATGCAGGATACACAAGAAGAGTAGTTTCATGTAAGAACATGGTGTGATAGACAGATATAGTATGTACCAAAAACAGGAAAGCGTGTCATATTCACATGTATCATGTGTAAGCTAAGCAGATGCAGTTTACACTAATTAGGAGCAATACGAGCTAGACACCATATGCAACATGCAACCAGATATCACACTGCCAAGTTAGAGCAAGCACCTTGGATGGTGGAGTAGGGGAGCGGAGACTTGGACCATGTAATGCACTATCAGTACAAGGAGAATCGGTACAGATGCTCCGTTTACGTTGCTGCAGAGGACCACCATCATCGCCTTCCTTACTCTTTTCCTTCCTCTTTCTTGATTTTGCCTTGTCAAGTCAAACCCACAAGAAAAAGGAATAAAATTTGCTCTTCAGAACTTATTGATGCATGATACTGACGAACACTACTTTCATGTAAGGCAGCCGCATGATAGGAGGATGGAATATGTATGAAAAACAGGACGGCGTGACATATTGACATGTATGATGTATAAAGTGTAAACTAAGCACAAGGTGCTTGAACTTGTTAGAATCGATGCAAGCTAGAAACCATATGAAAGATGAAACCAATATCACTCTGCCAAATTAAAAGGGTGCCCTAACAAATGTATTTGACCAAATTAGAAGCAATACATGGCAACAGGCTAGAAATAATATGCAATATGCAACGAATAAAGGTGACTCATCGTAAGTGATTGATGCAGGATACAGAAGAGAGGTAGTTTCATGTAAGAACAAGGTTAACACATAGATGTAGTGTGTACCAAAAATAGGAAGGCATGTCATATTCACAGGTATAGTGTGTAAACTAAGCAGATGCAATTTACCCTAATTAGAAGCATTACAAGCTAGACACCGTATGCAACATGCAACCACATATCACACTGCGAAGTTGGAGCAAGCACCTGTGATGGTGGTGTAGGGGAAGTGTTGTCTTCAGGTACAGAGCAACGTTCAATATCTTCATTTAGGCTTGCTGTTTCTTGAGAATCATGTGGAGAGGATGAAATTGCATTCTTTATAAGAGTATTGCGTCTCATATTAACCCACGCGCGTGACTGTCTCATCATAAGCGATAGACGCAGGATACACAAGAACAGTAGTTTGATGTAAGAACATGGTGTGATAGGCAGATGTAGTATGTACCAAAAACAGGAAGGCGTGTCATATTCACATGTATAATGTGTAAGCTAAGGAGATGCAATTTAACAAATTAGGAGCATTGATGAGGGATACACAAGAAAAGTAGTTTGATGTAAGAACATGGTTAATAGAAAGACGTAGTATGTACCAAAAACAGGAAGGCATGTCATATTCACAGGTATAATGTGTTAACTAAGCAGATGCAATTTACCCTAATTAGAAGCATTACAAGGTAGACACCATATGCAACATGCAACCACATATCACACTGCCAAGTAAGAGCAAGCACCTGCGATGGTGGTGTGGGGGAATTGCGGTGATCAACTAGAGAGCTACGTTGACTATCTTCATTTAGCCTTGCTGTTTCTTGAGAATCATGTGGGGAGGATGACACTGCAGTCTCTAAACGAGTAGGGCGTCTCACAGTAACCCACCCGGGTGACTGTCTCATCATAAGTGATTGACGAGGGATACAAAAGAGCATTAGTTTGATGTACGAACATGGTTAATAGACATATGTAGTATGTATCAAAAACAGGAAGGCATGTCATTATCAAAGGTATAATGTGTAAAGTAAGCAGATGCAATTTAACCAAATTGGAAGCAATACAAGCTAGACACCATATGCAACATGCAACCACATTTGACAACGCGAAGTTAAAGCAAGCACCTGGGATGGTTGTGTGTGGCAATTGAGATCATCAACTGCAGAGCTACTTTTACTGTCTCCAACTGCTGACACTGCACCCATTAGAGCGCTGAAACGCTTACTGCTTATCTTCGAATTACACTGGAGCGACTTCTGTCTTTTCTTTTCTGCATTCATCAACACTGCGTCAGAGTCTGAAATACCCATGCATAAAAAAACAATAGTGTGAGTATGGGTGAAGTGTGTGCACAATTAGTACAGTGTAAATGTAGCAGATAGCAGGTCGGTGAGAAATAAATGACGGGAGACATATGATAGCTCTATAACATGCATGGCACACTCAATTACTACAGGATTCTATGAAAATAACAGTCGACTGAAAGAAATAGGTCAGTCCATTTTTTCTGCACCGTCCGATGTACAAAGAACGGGGAGATCGCCTTCATCTACCTCCAGCCAGTCAGTGTTGACGATCTTCCTCGAAACGCCAGCGACCACCGGCCCAGTATTCCTCCCCTGCCTGCGCCCTCCCCTCGACCTCACCGCACCGCCATGCTTGGCACCGCCCCCCGGCCATCCATTCAAGCCCCGCCGACCTCCAGATCGGGCGCAAGCAGCTCCTGCGCCCCACACCCCTATGATAGACACCGATGCGCCGCTTCCCCGGGGAATAGGCGGACTAGGTGCTCCGCGCGCCTAAGCGGGTGCTGCTTCTTTTAATTGCAGTTCAACTGACCCTGAATTGAAATCCAGGCGGGCTACTGACCTCTAGCAAAGGTGAAATAGTAAAAGGGAGGAAACCTTGTGCATTTAGTATCACGAAGAAGATGCAGTAAGAAGCGCTCAACTAGTTTCTTTCGTGGGATGAATATGGTGTGAGCGGAGACATAAGATTTGCACGAATAAGGGAAGAGGAGTACCTCTTTCTGCTGGCAGTGCTGTGTCCTCCTTCTGTTTTTCCGACGATCTTGTTGTTCGCCGGAAACCAGAAGTTGTGGACGACAGTGCAGCCTTGGACGAACCGATGGCCAAGTTGTTGAGTGTGGTGCGGTGGCCGTCTGTCGGTGGCGGGGAAGCAGATCCGAGGCGGCGAACGACGGCGTAGTGGGAACAGCTCCCGTGCGGTGGACGGATGCGACATCGGAGCCGCAGTAGTGATGCGCAGGACGGCGTGGTCGGAGTGGTTCTGGTACGGCGCACTTCGGCGTCGGCGTCGTGGAGGCAGCTCTGCCTCGACTTCAGCTGCTAAGTCCTTGATGGCGTTGCGGTTGAGGTTGCGTTGGACGACGACATCGGGGTACCGGCTCCGGCGTGATGGAGGAGGGCGGCGGTGGATTGGCTGCTATGGGTTGGAGGACGGAGGAGGTTGGGGTTTCGCGGCTGGTGGAGAGGGCATTTTCGCGCCCATGGAGTATGAATGGGGAAACGGAGGGAGGCGGGGAACTAAGGGGGAACAATGTTTTGGTTTGAGACGCGCTTGTTTGAAATTTGGGGAAAGTTACAAACTTTGCCCCCATCTAAAATTTCGGACATATTGCGGGTTGGGGGTAGGACAGTCATGTCAGGTGTCCCAAATGTGGGCGGGATAGATTTCAGCCGAGCGCATGGGTGTTTAGGCGCCCATGGCGTATGAATGCTTCTCGGAGGCGGTTGAGACTGGTGTCTTGGTGAAGTTACAAACCTACCCCGGTTTAGACCTTTGGACATCGGGCCGATAGGCTACACGGGCCAGAGTCAGGACAGTAATTTCCTACCACCAAAACATTAGTCTCGCACGGTTTCGGGTGACCAGAGGCCTATTTGGTGCTTCGTTCAATATTTGGGAGCAGAAGCATTAACGTTTTCGGTTCTCTTGAATTGAACTTTCAGGATTTGTCAAACTTCACAAATCTTTACTCTTGAAAATCCTAAAGCTACGATTATTTTGGAATGGAGGGGGTACATTTTAATATACATTGTACACGAGTATATATTAAAAAATATGCAACTTACCTCAGTTCATGCATGGTTCCAGGTATAATCTCCTTGGTTGCAAAATAAAAGTTAGATATGCGTATGAATATATATACCATGTTCAAACTCACAACAAAGATTGATGCCCCCTTTTACATCTGATTTACAAATGCCATTATCTCGGGTTCAAATAGATGAATGCACTTCCTATGAATTCGAATCTTCGAAACCCCCTTTATGTTGAATTCGACATGTATTTTATTTCGTAGCTAGCAATTTGGAATGTATCGATGCAAGTGACAAATGTATAAAGTGCTTCACACTAACAACATGGAGTGCACTAATTAATGTTTATATATGAATTGCAAAAGCATCCATTGCCTGTATTTCAAACCGCTCTCACTCTATGGATCGATATATTGAAATAAACACATGCACATGCTAGAATTCAATGGAGTATGGGTGTCTGATAGACCGATTTTCGTCCATACGCAATTTTGCAAAATTCATGATCTCATCCAAAAATAATAATGCCATTTATATTTTAATTTAATGCGTAGAACCGCCTTTTACATGTAGATATCTCTCTATCTAACGCATAAGTACAGACACTTTATATGCATCGGCATTTCTCTTTCACACATGCTCACAATCTCTCTCAGGGTGTCGGGGTGTCTCACGCAAATGCTCTCTCTGTTTCTCTATATCTCTTTTTGACTACTATGTACCACTCTTTTCACTAATCTCAGTTGGAAAACACTATTTCTCTCACATGCATATATACACATGCACGGTCTCTACTAGCCCTCTATACGCACATATATGTGCCTACGTGTCTCCCGCACGCACATTATCTTTAGGCCTCTCTCGCACACATTGCCCCTCCCCCCCCGACACACCTCTCTAATAGTAGTTGGCAGATATGATTTCATCATATCATTCGGTAGGATATCCCTGGCTGTTAGGCTGGATGGTAATACGAGGCAAAGTTTTACCCTAGTTCGGATTGGACCCTTGCAGTTGAAGAAAGAGCCTACTCCTGGTACTGTATATTAGTGTTAGGGGTGTGTACAAAGTACACGTGAATACCAGGCATTGTGCGTGTGTGTATACTATCGATGAACTAGCCCCCAAGCTTGTATAACATACTAAGGGCCTAGGGTTACAAATCATATATAGTCGGCTTATCACCACTGGGATAGAGTCCTCCGCGACTCTGGTAGCTTCGTGTTGTACGCCAAGTCCTCCACATGGGTCTCCGTATAACACATCTCGGTCCAACCTATATGTGGCGCAGGATGGAACCGACCCATGAGTCTTCATGTTGACCCACCACAACTAGAAATGATGTACCCACCACACCACACACGCAATCGGCCACTAAGAAAATAAGCATATACAATAGTACAACGGTATCTAGCTCACGATACGTCTCCAAATTTTGTTGATGACACTGAGGGACTTTGCATTTGATGCGTGCTCCGTATTTTGTTGACGACACTTACGGTCATTGTATTTGAAGCGAAAGCACGATATGGTCACCGGACTTCAGAATAAGCTCATCACGGTCACCACATACATTTTGTCGTGCTGACCAACATGTGGTTGGATGGTTAGAGGACAGTAGTTTCTCGAGCCCACCAAGGTTCAGTATTTTCTGGCGATGTACGTTCAGTGGGAGGAGATGTTCCACTCGACAACGAGGCACCTATGGTGACTTCGTAAAATCTCAAGATCATATATGTTGGCCCACTCTCTCGAAGGTGCAGCGGCGGACCGGCGGTGGGGAGTGGTTTCGGGGAGGGCAGGCCGGCCACGGGCGGCGGGGGCGGGTGGTTCGGCCGGTGGTGGTTGGCGGCTCGGGGGGAGGGGGGTGGAGTTTGATGATAAACTGGAGGCCCTTGATTTCGTATCCAACGGCTGGAAAATCTAATGACCAGAGATGAAAAAGTCAGTCGGCTGACGTGTAGCCTGACCCCGCACGTACACATGTACGCATGCAAGACACGCACGCATGTAGGCGTGCAACACTGACATGTACACATAACGTACACATGCACGCATGCTGGCGTGCAACACTGACACGTACACATGCACTCACGAACACACGCATGTACGCACCCATGCATGCAACACTGAAACGCACCCTTGCACGTACGCACCCATGCATGCAACACTGAAACGCACCCTTGCACGTATGCACCCATGGATGAAACACTGAAACGCACCCTTGCATGCACGCAACACTCACACGCTTGCATCCACACATCACACGACGCAAGACACACGCTTAACTAGATGAAAAAGATGATGTCACACTCAATGAACAATCATCGGTTTATGAAATGCCCGCTTCTGACCGCCCTGGCCCACCAAAGGTTCCTCTGCTGTGCGCTGCCTGCGTTGGGTCACTAGCATGCAGGCCATGCACCCAAAGAGCCCACACGTCAGTGGAAGAATGGCGCGGTGTCCTAGGTCAGAGTCGAGGGCGCCACTCGTGGCACGCCCGGCTGAATATGCCTACATGCCGCATTCAAATGCCTCCATGAAACCCGCCCGTGTGGAAGCCGACAAACCCACTCTAGACACACGTCCGTTCATGACCTGGCCGTCGTTAAACGCAATGCCGGCCGAGCTCCTCCCATCCGCCGTCTATTTAATCTCCTATTTAAACGAGGCCAAACGCCGGCCAAGAATCGCACACCTCCGCCACTCCCCTATCTCCTCCACCATTTTGTCCACTCTTACAATGGCTTACGATGAGTGGTTATTCCGCATCCAAGCCGGCTGGGTAGCCCGCCGGATTCGAGCTATGCAGCTTGCTGATCCACCTCCCTCCCCTCGCCCGACAGAGCCAGTTGCCGCCCCAAGCCGGCGCGCGGTTCAGCAACTCGCCGCTCCAGGCCAGCTCGACGAGGAGCGGCGCATGGGCGTCGTTGCTGCCGTCCACGCCGCCGCCTCGTACCGCGTCTCCCGTTTCTGTGGCCAAGACTCCCATGCCGGCGGGCGCGCCATGCAAGCAGCGATAGAAGCCGGGTGCACAGAGAGCAACGAGTCGGTGGCCAGCGCCTCCGTGTCCGCCGCCATCATCGAGGAGAAGTAGAACACGGGAGGCCGCCGCCGCTTGGGTCCCATGAAGGCCACCGCGGAGGCGACGCCGGTGTACACAGCAGGTGTCTTGCCAGATCCTTTTGTTGTGAGGACCTTCGTCGACCCTGCATGGGCTCCACAGAATAGGTCAATGTTAGGATGAACTCGAGCCGGTGCCGGCCATGGCGAAGTAGTGGCCGATGATGAACTCGAACCTGTGTCGGCCACCATCATCTTTGGCACCAGCCAATGATATCAGTTGGGCAGTGGGGAAGCAAGCCATCCTTTACGCTGAAGCATATACCTCCGGGGCTCCCGGCAGTCCGGTGATCGTGCTGCCGGACATGAGGAACACAAATCGATCGGCGGGCGACCATTTAGGCCATGTATTATATACCTGTGTTGTCTAGAACTAGCACCGCGTAGTTCATTTGAATGTGATGAAATCCGTCATGTTTGTATGAAAATCTGGTATTTTATATGATTTTCGTCGTTGTTTAGATGAAATACTCCAGTGTTTGCGTGAATGAGTATCAGTATGTCTACGTGTTTGCATGAATTTCGTCTGGTTGGTTGAGTGCTGTCATAATGTGTGCGGCTACGGTTGGATGGCGTAATTTGCGGGTCGTCGGTCGGTCTGCGGGAGGCTCGGGCGGCGTTGTGGGACAAAAAAACACATCTCGTGCGAGCTCCTCTCCAACATGCGTGCTGGAGGATGCATGACAGCATGAGCACCCGAGCCGTTCCTCATTCATCGGTGGCAAAGGCACCGGTGGACAAAAGGGTCGCCAATATTTTGGCTACCCCGGGCAAGATCCAAACAACCCCTCCCAACAGATTGAAATCCCTCATTCGCCGGGGAATTTTTCCATGTGTTGTTTTCATGGACTAGCAAGATGCCCGTGCATTGCACGGAACATCAAGATGCATTTTTTTACAAACTCCCGCATGCATGCAAGGGATAATTAATGTCCTCCTTTGCTAGTACCACGAGGCAAACACCATTAATATTGCATCGATTAGTGTTAGTGGCCTTGTATATCTGGAAATTGTAATTTTGATAGTGGCCCCTTGTATATAAAAATGGAGGGAGAAATATGAGAGATAAGGTGAGGAGTGGGGCATGGTGCCGTGGTGGTGACTGGTGGTCGGACTGGGCGGAGGCATGGGGATGGACGGTGCATTATGTCTAGGTTTGTATCTCTCTCACACACACCCACGTAGGTGGGGGACGTGCACGAAGAGAAGAGGTGCATGCACGGCGCACGTACTCCCGTCTCTTTCCCAACCACACCCGCGCGGGTACACGGTGGACCTCATTTCTGTACGAAAATGGCAGCCCATGTGGTAATTTAGCACGTGTACTTGTTGTCCACTTGGTGGAGGGAGGATCGTCTACCACGGGTGAACAAACAAATTGTGACTTGACGCGTTATGTCAAATTAAAAAAAGAGGCAAACCATGTGGGGCCTACCTTAGAGGCAAGGCTCTATACACTGGAGTACTTTTGATGTGTCCGGTCAACTCGCAGAACGAGGAGAAGCTTGCTTAGTATGCCATCTCCCCCGCCCATGGGCGTGGTGGCTCGCAGGATGAGGTGAAGCTGGAGTACTACTGTACGCCTTTACGCCCGCTCCCTCGCGCAAGCGCGCGGTGGCTCGCAGCACGAGGAGAAAATTTTACTACTCCCTTTATTTACTCCTCGTCCCTACTACGTACTTTGGTTAGTACTCCCTCTATTTACTTATAAAAGGCCACTATAAAAAATACATTTTGCATCTATACAAGGCCACAAATAGTAATCGAGACAAAAGTTACTACTCCCTCCTTTCCAGTTTATGGCTCAATTTCAAAATCTCTCAAACCAAGGTAGACGGTGAGTGGTCGAATTAATTTCGTAGTTTGCACAGTACGCTCGTTTTTCTCAAGAAGTTATGTTTACCGAGGCATTAATTAGAACGAATGCATGAATGACCACTAAATTTCCATGAACTTGTACATGCATTGGTTAGTTTCCTCTTGACACTGCTTGCGTCGGGTGATCTAACGCACCTCGAAATCCAACATGTAGTGGTACTACTACTAGTATAGTACTAGAATTGAGACCTATCAAACAGAAAAACGGAAGTTTTTTAGATGAGCCCTATAAACCCTAGTGGGTACGTACCCCATAAAAACAGATTTTTCCAAAACTAAGTTGCTCCCTTTCATGAATTCTGTAGTATACTCCTCCGTCGACGCTCCCTTTCATGAATTCTGTACTTCCTGTCCCCGAAATGTGGGACATATAGCAACCGGGTAGACGTGTCAAGCACCAAATAACAGTGCAGAACAGCAGGGGGACGCACCCCACTCGTACCGGCCCAGTGTTAGTAATGAGCAATGAGACATCAAATCGCAATGCCGCACCTTCCCAGACGGACGAAGCAACCATTATTTCACACTTCGGTTCAACATCATCTCAAACCACGTACTAGTATTGCTTCTGCCTCAAGAGGGACACGCGCATCGCCTTGGTACATCATGACACGTGGACCGCATGACAGGCCATGCTCCCCCGCTGATCGCTAGGTAAAATCACCTCATTTTTACTATACTTCCTCCGGATCGGTTTACTACATGGCATGCACGTCGTTCTAGGTTGAGAATTTAACTGGCTATATATATATATATATATATATATATATATGTGATGAACAGTACGCTAGCCTTTTAAAAAATGTATACTTTTGTACAGTAGTACTCCACTATCGATGGATTGCGCCATGGAGCAAAAATTGAAATTTAAAAAAAAGGTGGTACATATAGAGAGCACTCATCGCCAAATTATGCATATAGTACTATTAAAAAAGGTAGTACGTGCTTAATTGGGGTGCTAAATTCTATTAAATAAATACTAGTACTAGTATGTACATACTGAAGAGTTAAAGTAACGAGAAGAAACATAACATAGTTTTGCTGGGGGCTCAGCACAACACACCCCTCAAATTAAACTAAGCACACCTGAAATTAAACTATGCAACTAATCCGGTAGACACTGCATTAGAAGTTTAGAACCGCCATGAGCAACAACACTGCCACTTTACTCGGAGTCCTCGTCAACGTCCTCGACTTCCTCCTTGTCCCTCTTCCTCTTGGCCGATACTTATTTGCTTGAACCACCAACTTGCCTGTTGCTCTTCATCCAACCCTTGTAGATATTGAAACAAAAAGGTAGCCATCCAATGCAGCATAGTGGATGTGGTCTATATCTAGTACATTCCGCTGCCATGTATGACGATGAAACGTGTAATGAGGTTTCTCCAGTTTGCGGTACGAAGGATGAACCATGGCTCCTGCCAGGGTCAGCATTGAGGGCTGACGAGAGGGCACCAGCTGATTCTTCTGGAGGTCGAAGGGGTTGCCTACAACTAGGCCTATCCGACGCAGGACTTCTTTGTCATTCTTAAAGTCTACAGTAACGAATTTGACTGTTTTGTCCTCGAGGAAGTTCTTAAAATCCTGCCACTCAATGTCGGCATGGCATATGTGGTAGACCAAGCAAACGTTATGTACGCAAACCTGGATCACGGAGGGCTTCTTCCTCTCTTCGTCCTTTAGATCCTTCTCTCGTCCCAAGACTGTGGTATACTCAACATTTAGCCCAGCAACCCACTCATCATGTGAGTTTTCGAACATGCGTCTGAAGCGAGAAAGGCATCCTTTCACCGTCGCGGAAATACGGGTGTAGATGACGTCGAACTCATCGCCAGTGATGGTTCTAACCTTGTACTCACCGCCGATCGGGGAGATTTGGGACGCCATGGATTTGGGAGGAGGGTTAGGATTAGTGGAACTGCCGTAATGTGAATGGATGGGACAACTAGGAGCAAACCGCCGTAGTATTAAAGGACATGCGGGAAAGAGTAGGAGCGAACTGCCAGCGTGCGAATGGCAGGGTAGTGGCTTTCCATTCTCCCATGATACGGGCTTCTGAGAGCCCTTGGATCTGAGATCGAACGGTTGCATGGTGTGATTCTAGACCTATGGGTGAATATCCTATCCTGGAGGGTTATTCTTAAAATTTTCAGCAACTTAGCATGCAACCGTTTGATCTCAGATCCAAGGGCTGCCAACAGCCCATATCATGGTCGCGCCTACCACGACCGTCGCGTCGCTCGCGTGGTCGCGCCCTTTGAGATTTAACATGGTGCGTTAGGCTATCTGATGTTGGCATGTCATACATAGTCATCACTTAGTCACTCATACTACAACAAGGTTGGCTATAAGTGTATTTTTTACTCCTCTCCATCTCTTTCTTCGTACTCCCTCCGTCCCATAATATAAGAACGTTTTTTACACTACCTAGTGTAGTGTCAAAAACGTTCTTATATAATGGGACAGAGGGAGTACTAGTATTTATTGCATTTGCCAAGGAGTGACCTCTTCCAATGAAATGGTGTTGCTAAGTTTGCTTCATTTAATTAGCTATAGACTCAAAATTGTCTTTTCACCTAGGTACACGCGCTTAGCACCGTTTCTTCCTTGGGTCACAAAACTAGTCTCTCTCTTCTTGATTAACTTGCCACATCAGACTTGATGCCTATGTGGCAAGCTTAAGCACCTATAGGAGCAAGTAAGTACAATAGTGCGCTTTGCTGCTTTACATGGCATTTTTGCATATGTGGAGGAAAGAGAGGCAAGGAAAAAGTGGAGAAGTGGGCTCTCATGCAAGAGCCAGCCTCTACTACTACATGGTGGAGCATTGGGAGAGGCACCTGTATGGAGGTGGTCAGGAATCAGGAGACTCACGCCGGTCGTAGCGCCACAATTAAAATGATAATGGCAAGTCAAATCACGGGGCCCCACCTGTCCAGCAGTAACTCGCTGTCAAATCACACATCCCTACGTTTGCATCAGCCTACTCCCTCGTCTTCTTGCGTCTCTGTCGAACCGACTAGGCGGAACTGCCCCACCTACCGCGCAGGAAAAGCCCCGCCCTCGACTTTTAAATACAACTACTCCCTCCGTCGGATGCATTTGGTTGAAGGTATCGTATGAATGGATTGGGACCATTCAATTTTTTTGGGATTGAACCATTCAATTCATGTGTTTGGCTGAATATTATTTTCGAGAGTACGCCTAGGTGTACCTTAGCTTTATAGAAGGCTTGTTTGGCTGAATATAAGAGATGAGCTAATTATTTAAGATGGGACCACCAGTCATGCTCACATAGTCATGCATGCAAAGGGTGTCCATTTGATTCGACCGATTTGGTTGGGTGGAATGGTTCAGCATCTTCAAGGCATATTCTCTTTTTTGACTCGAACCATTCATGTGCTTTATAACAAAACATGTATATTTTCTGAACGATCCCAACCCATTCATGAGCACCCTTGCAACCAAACGCACGTCATCTTACGAAAACCAAATAATCCCACAATACTAAGGCGCGGTGCATTAACTTCTACCTCGTTTCTTGTTTCTTCACATATCAACCAATAAGAATCCAATGATATACTTTTTGTGACATAGTAACTCATATTTAGCTAGTCAAATGGATGACCTGGAACTACGTGCAGGCCCTATAAACCGAGACGCCTACAAATAAAAAACTGAGACGGAGAGGGTAGTTCAGCATGTATCTTTTTAGATCAATATAGTCGGGATTCACTAAGGAGCAAAACCAAGTGGTAGGCTGCTCCTGTCGTGTTGGCGTAGCAACTCAAGCAGGGTCAGTCCACACACGAAACAGCGACACACTTAACAGGACCCCTTGGCAGACATGTGGCTCATCCACCGTCTTGTTCCATGTTGACGTATAATGTGCTACCTAGTCTCTTCCATCAGATCGGTCTTTTGGTTGCATTGGCTAGAGCATGCACTTCTACATTCCACGTGCGATGAACCAAATTACAGTTCAGAGCAGCGGTTGGAATTGGAGGCACCCCGGTCGTAGCGCCGCAGTAGTAGAAAATGAGCGATGAGGGGTCAAATCACAAAGCCCCACCTTTCCCGCATTAAGCTGGACGGATGAAGCAACCATCATTTCACTCTAGCGCGCAAGAGCATAAAGAAAAGAGAAAACAATGATGCGTGCGGCAGCTACCTAGGGCACCCTAGGGTAGGGGTCTCCACTACATATCCTTTTTTTGAAAGCGCCTCCACTACAAATCGGCTTCTCCCTCGTCCTCTTGAAGAAAACCGATGATGAGTGCGGCAGTAGGGTTTGTAGGAGTACTACAGCGTGCGGGGCCACGTCGTAGTAAATGGGTTTGAGTCGATGCCTTAAATATGTGTGGGCCGCTTGGTTTTATGGGAACGAGGCAACATTTTGGGTTCGGGGACCAGTGGAGATATAGCACGTACAAAAAATTGTGGACGTAGGTTCGACCGAAAGGCAATGATGCATGGGCCCTGCATTTTGATATACCCGGGGCCGCGTGAAATTTGCTACTCTACTCAAAACTAGTAAGGTACACATGTATTGAACACATGAGATTTCGAAACCAAATTATGAATAAATAGACACTATAGCATGTAAAGCTTTGAGTCATATATGCATGATGTAGATGTTCGTTTAGTTCTTATAGTTCATCTCATTCAAAATCAATTAGTTTTATGAAAATGTTAAGATTCACGGGGTTGTGCATTGTAAATCATAAAGTAAAAAACAAATAATGGCAATTCATTTAGAAAAAAATAATCAATTATGATACAGAAGATTCTAGAACAAAGGGGAAGTGCTTGTGTTTTGAGGTTTGTGCATTATGCTTAAGTTCAACCATGGAGTCTTCTAAATTGTACATGTGGCAGATCTGGTGGAATGTTGATGATATCCAATGGCCAGTAGTGCTTGGATTTGCCCATCTCTGCACTGTCGGGTTAGCTTCATCCAGCGACCATCTTTCAAAGTTATTGGGACACTATATAGTTCTTGTGCCATAGTTGCATGTTTTGTAAAAAGCTACTAGTGGGTTGTACTATCTATTTAGGAATAGAAGATGCATACGTGGAAGTTGTAGGGAAAGAGATGACATGGAGCATCTCAATTCCTATGAGTAGGGATTGGAAAAGAGATGTCATTTGGTTCACATCATAGGAACTTTTCTATTGAATCTAGAGATGACATGTATCTCAATTCCTATGAGGAGGGATTAGTAAAGAGATGTAATTTGGTTCATATCATAGGAACTTTTCTATTGAATATACACTAATGTTTATTTTCCTTTGAAATTAAGGGAGTATAGGAATCCATTCATATGAACCAAGTGGCTCTAAAGCTATAGAAATGATAGCATGTTTATTTCCTTTGAAATGTAGAGTATATGAATCTATTCCTATGAACCAATTGACTCTAAAGGAAACAAATCCTATAAAAATCATATCATATAGAGTTCCTATGATATTCCTCGACACTAAAGGATGGTTGAAATTGCTGCGGGTGATACGATGGTCTTTCTTTGTAGACTCCTCACCCATCTTTATAGTTACCTATCAAAGATGAATGAAATGATATATATAGGGTATTCTACACGTGCAATTTGGTACACGAAGACTCTTCATTGGTATAACCGCAAATGGCTTCTAGGATCCAATAGCCTAAGAACTCTGTTTTCCCAGTGCGTATATTCAGGTCGTCCGCCTCATAGCGAGTGACATGCACAACCACACAATCCTTGTCTGCATCAGGGCTCTAATTGAAACAGAAACAAATTATGAATTACTTTTCAGTATAAGAACCACAAGTTATTTAAACCACTATGTATAGCATGGCATCGAAGCTAATAAAATTTTGCATTATTAATCACCACATACTTCATTTTCTAAAAAAAATCACCACATACTTAGATGAAAAACCACAATCGAGATCGGCAAAGA